>NW_026623807.1:173936-208236 GCF_030028575.1 Malurus melanocephalus | reverse complement strand
GCTTCCTGTGCTGATGCATTCTCCCTTTTGCTTTGTCAGAGAGTCATCCTGGAGCAGCCCSCTCTGCATCACTCAGTAGAATAAAWACCCTTTAAAATCTTAGAATAAAAACACTTTTTGTTTGGTTTGGGGTTTTTTAAGGAGTGGCTGAAGATGCTGGTTTGGTTTCTAGATCAGCCYCTCCCTGCAGCTCTGAGCTGGAGCATCTGGTGCAGATGGAGGACTGGGAAATGGGTCACCTGTTCCTGGAGTTCTCTGTTTATCCCACCCCTCATTTGAGTCTAATTAAGGTGTTTTTGGGGTGATTCAGCCCTTCTGACCCTTTAGCCTGTCAGGGGTGGGGTGAGAGGAGCTGCAGCAGCCTCACTAATTGTCCCAGCCAGGACTAATTGTGCAAACTGTGCCTGGAGGTGCTGAGACCCAGTAAATGCTCTGGTTCATCATTTGTTCTGCCCTTGAAGGACGAGAGGATTGCTGAACTCGAGGAGAAGATCAAGACTCTTCAGAAAGGAGAAGGTAAAAATTATTCTACCTTTGTGGTACCTGTGGGAGAGCTGCAGAGCTCTGGGTAGGGCGACAGACCAGGTTTTGGAGACATCCAAAACCCAGGAACCTCCTTGTGAGAGGTCCCAGCCACACAGAGAGGCCATTTCCCAAAGCAGATCTGCACTTTAACTCGTGTCTGTTCCTCTGGTGTGGCACAAAACATMATTTCCTGACCTATTTTCTCTGGGTTTCTAAGTTTCCATGGGTAAAAAGCCAACCACAGCACTTGAGGATGGTCAGAACCCCCAAGAGCAGTAAATTACTGAGAAGCAGAGAAAAACCAAAAACCTGCTTGGAGTTTCCCACAGGATTCCAGGTCCTAGCTCTAAATTGACCCCAGCTTTCAGTGAGTCACAGAAKGGCTTTTCCCTGCTCAGTTCCCTGGAATCCAGCAGCTTTCCAGCCCACACACATTTCCTGCAGTGGCTGAACGGCCCTGSCTGTGCAGAGCTGTGGTGAGTTCCCCATTTCCTGAGCACAGAATAYCAACGTGTCTGTGAAACCACCAMCATGTGGTTTGAACCTCYTKRTGCATTGTGCTGGCATTTCAGGATYCAGCTTCAGTGGACACTGCTCATTCTTGAGGCTGACAGAGCCACCAATTTCCAGTGTGGAATTGCCAACAGCACCACTCACATCATCCCCCAGTGCAGAACTTCAGCAGGGCTGCTCACAACTGTCTCTCAGTCTGTCAGCATTGGTGCCAAACCTCTCAATTGTCACATTCAGCTCATGTTTGATGAGTTCATGGGGCTGTGCCTSGTGTGACACAGATCTCCTTTGAGGATCTACATGGAAAGATCAGGGTTTCTCTTACAGATGCTGCTGATTCTGCTACAGAAGAGCTGGAAATGAGGTGCCTTCAGCTGCAGAACCAGGTCTGGGAGATGGAGGTGAGGTGTTGCTCTGCTTGCCCTGAGCCAGCTGCTCCTTTGGGATCATTGCAGTCCCAGTTTGGCTTTTTTCCAGCTGCTCCTTTGGGATCACTGCAGTCCCAGTTTGGCTTTTTTCCAGCTGCTCCTTTGGGATCACTGCAGTCCCAGTTTGGCTTTTTTTTCCAGCTGCTCTTTGGTTCATCACAACTCTACAGCTCTGAACAGAAAGAGCAGGTTGGATGTGAGCAGCAGGGCAGGAGGTTTTGAACACACAAACCTCTGTGCTTCCTGCAAGCTTCATTTTGATTTCCAGGGGTGCAGAAATGCCCTTTGCAGCTCCTCCACTGTCACTACAAATCTTTCCTCCTCCCTTTTCCTGATAGAGCTGCTATCACTGCCCTGCCAGAGTCTGTCTGTCTGTCTGCCAGGGCCGAGGAGCCCCAGGACAAACYTCTTCCCCCTCCCCTTCTGCCTCTCACAGTCACAACTGGCTGYTCTCAGGCTCCCATTTCCAGTTTTCTGGTCACCAGCACTGATTTGACTTTCCTCTTTCAGCGGTTCCTGAATGACTATGGTCTGGTTTGGGTTGGAGAGACGTGGGACCAGCTGGAAGATCCAGAATCACTCCAGGATGAAGAGGAGCTGCCAGCAAGGAACATCTGGAATCCAGGTAAAGCACCAGCACTCGTGGCTGAAGGTGCTATCCCAGCTGCCACTCCATGCTCAGAGAAGGGAGAGTAGATAARCCCCAAAACCTCAGGATTTGGGTCTTCAGAATTTGTGATTCTGTGCCAAGATCTTCATATCGGTCCAGCTCAGGGACACAGACATGGAGCTGTCTAACAGGAGCTCAGCAGAAGGTTTAATTTTATTTATTTGTATTTTGTACACCCTTCTSGGGGCAGAGGAGAGAATCTGATGGCTCAGCCCTTCAGGAGGAGCCCTCATTGCAGCTGCTTCCTGCAGAATTCACAAACCCTGCACATTTGACTGCTCTATAATGACATTGGCACAGAGTGGGTGGAAAGCAGAAYCAGGTGCTTTGTGTACATACAAGCTGTAGTAATTTACCCACRGAGTCTGAGAGCATTGTTTGCCTTTCCTCCCAACCACGTGAGGGGTTTGATTGAGACCTGACTCTGCCCACTGGGGTCCCACAGTTTTGGCAGTGCCTCCTTAGGAAGTGGTGGCAGAGTTAAAAAAGAAATTTTTTTGTGCTGCAGAGCCAATGCTGCATCCTAAGAACCATGCAAATATTAGACCAGGCCTTCCCTTCCACACAGGAGAGGAGACAGAGGGAGATCAGCAGAAACAGTTTTGGTTTCAACTCCCTGACCCTTGCCAAGGGTATTTCCGCCCTTTAGCAACTTGTAAAAAGCAGAACAACCCAGGACTTTAACACAACTGAAATCTTTTCTCTCATTTCCTCTGCTGATTTCGTTCCTGTGTCTCCTCACAACCCTTTTACTGCCTCACCCTGCAGCACCCAGACAAACATCCTGCCTGTGTTTACCCTGGCACCTCCTCAGCACCTGTGCCCTGATCCATTGATCCAATCTGCTTAATCCAAGCCGTGCAGCTCCTCGTCATGCAGTGCACAGGAACAGCACAACACTTGTGAGAGGATAAACAAGCCCAGGAGTGTGGTGTGGGCTCTCTGTTTGCAGCCTGGTGCTGCATCCTCTGCCCTGCCCTGCCCTTGTGGTTTCACACACGCCCCTGTAGACCTGGCAGCTCTGTAAACATGTGAGAGCCAAAGCACAGGCAGCCAGAAATGTCTCACACACCTAGAATTCACACAAATAAATCTGCTCAGCCACCACTCCTTTCCCCATAACTCTGATTCCTCTGTCGCAGGTGAAGCCATTGTTTGCCAGCGCCAGATCGATTTTGATTTAATYTTGGAGAACATTAAGGATTTGAACTTGCTGGTCGGAGAAGGCATTTCTGAGATCGAGCACACGCCCCAGGGGGCTCGGCTGAGGAGGCCAGAGCCCCTCCCTCTCACCCTGTACCAAAATGGGATCATCGTGGGCAACGGAGCCTTCCGGCCCTACCAGCACCCAGCCACGCAGGTAGGGAAGGGCTGCAGAGGAATTGGAGTCATCTCAAACCACTCACTGAGCYCCAGGAGAGGGGAGAGGCCTTCAGAGCTCATCTCAGTCCTCCAGAGGAGTCCAGCTCCACACTGCATCCACCAGTGCCTTTAAAGCTTTGTGTGTCTGTGTGCAGTAATGTTTAGAGATKGAGATTGTGTGTCTTTGCTGCAGAGCTTTCTGCACGGCCACAGCACCACAAACAGGAGCAGAAAGAAAGGTCAGAAAGGTCAGTCTGAGCTAACCAGAGTGTCTGAGGTGTGACCACGAGCCCTCCTGTTGTTTCAGCAATGTCTGCAGGACATCATGGATGGTTATTTCCCCTCAGAGCTGCAGCCACGCTACCCCGATGGTGTCCCCTTGCAGGTGAGTGCCCACCCTGCTTTGGGGCAGGAATTGCCCTCTTGCTTCCCAAGATGTTGAGGTTTTCATTTCTCAGTGTGCTGGGGAGGCTGAGGTTTGTGCTCTGTGCAGGTGTGTCTGGGCAAAGGGAGGCACAGGGGGCACCTGCAGCAGCCGTTACAGGAAATGTTTGGCACCAAGGTTCAAGGGTTTCTGTGCCTCACTGAGCTCGGCTTGAAATGAGGTTTCTAAGAGCACAGCAGGCTCTGTAAAACAAGCAGCACATGCAGGAAATGAAGAGCTGTGTCATAAAAAGATTCTCAGATAGTTCCCTTGGAAAAGCTTTTAAACTGAGATTGAACAAGTACATTTAAAGAGGATGGCATGAGAGTTTATTTTGCCACAGTTTAAATGGATTTGACCATGTGAGGTTCTCTTGGGCCYCAGTTTTTGATTGCTCAGAAATGGCAAAGAGCCAAAGCCACATTTGCAAGCAGAGAGCCTCAGAGGACTCAAATCTGGGTCTTGGAGGGCACCTGAAATGTCAGCAGGGACAACCAGAGGCTGGACCTACCCTGTGCCACCACAAAAGCAGGGCACAAAGGCATGAGCAGCACAAGGTCAGGCCAGCAGCAGCGAGCTGGGAGCTGTGCAAGTCAGGCAGCCACGTGGAACTGGGGTTGTGCAAAGCTCTGGGGACTGAGGTTCCCCAGAACCTGCTCATCACTGGCTTTGGTTGGGGTTTCTAAGTGCTGGGTGTCATTACTGTGGTTTATTGGGTGTGATGCAGAGAGAAGAGCTCGAGCAAAAGGCAGATTTGCTCACAGGTCACTGACAGGAGGGATGTGGTGTTTCAGAAGCGAGATTTTCCAAGGAGCTTTCCTGGTCTTGGGCAGATGGTTGGAACTTCAGAATCCAGCAAAGTGCAGGAAACCTCTGAGATCACAGGTAAAATCCTAAAGCTGCCTCAAAAATGCACCTCATTCCCTAAGAGGAGGGTTCTTAAAGCTTGCCAGGGTGGCAGGAGGGCAATGAGAGAATCTCAGCAAGGAAGGCAGCACTTGTGGGTCAGGGTCTGCTGCTGCCTCAGGAGCTGGGAGCCACACACAGGATCCTCTCAGCATTAACCCTCCTAAAGAATGAGACATGACAAGTAATAAAAGAACAGAAATTCAGCAGGTTTCAAACAACATACCTGCCCTGTTCCTTTCTGAAAAGCCAGGCCCCTTCTGCCTTCACCACATCAAAGGATGCTGAGGGAACACTGCAAGCCTTGAGGAGGACTYGCTTGCAAACATCTCTCCTTTCTCATTCCAAAAATGTAGAGACCTTCAAGCCAAATCAATCATAACTGTACTGAATATGGGACAGTTTCTCTTCAGGTTTTCACAACAGAATAAAGGACAAAGGCCACAGATTCCTCATTTTGCTTCCAGACACTCGCAGTCTGTGTAAGCAGCATCTGACAGGGCTGGGAAATCAGTCAGAGAGACAGAAAGCAGWGTGTCTGTGGGTGCATCACTGAATGCCCACCCCATTTACAACCCCTGAGAATCCAATGTGCTCATCACCCCAAGGCTAAAGCTAAATATTCCCTTTATCCAACCAGTAAAAAAAATAAATGTCCAAACAGAAAGGAATGGACATGTACAAACACATCCCCACAAAGTAAAAAATGTCCAAGCCTGTAAAATGGTGATAGTCCTGGTTTTTGACAGCAGAGCTACATGCCTGCTGTGCATCCCAGGCTGCACAATTCTCACTGTTAATGTTGACAATCAAACAGTCAGAGGGGCAGAAATTGGGACAACTTCAAGAGAGGAACCCAGAGCTRCTCTGGGGTGCTGAGAGCTCTCCCTGTCGGCTGCTGAGCTCTCTCCTTTCMCCAAATCAGCCTCTTCTGAGGGCAAAATGTTTGTCACAAAGGTCACACACAGACACATGTCCCCTCTGCTCTGGCAGGTCCCAAARCCTCCCTGGAGCARTCTGCCACACTTTCCAAGGCCCTGSAGCACAGAGGGAGAGKGGTCAGTGCCCGAGGTGTGGCTGGAGCAGCACCACAGGTATGAGTGGAGTTCCCAGACATCTCCAGAGGAGAGTGGAGACACCCTCCAAACYCACCTGGCTTTGTCTGCAGGGCTCTGATGGGCAGAGCAGTGAAGAAATCCTGGTGGAAACATCCAGGCTGGCTGCCCTGGAGAGGCACAGGTACAGCCAGGATCTCCTCTTCCTCCTATTTYATCACTGCAGCTTTAGTTCAGGGGSTTCAGTTGAAGTAAATGGACTTTYYCCYYTTWTAYMYYWKMRMWASAKAYAWWAAAAAMMSCCAAGTTTGGTCTTTTGGGAAAACYAYTGAATTTTTCATGGCAAACATGCCACATTTTACATCTCTAACAAAAAGCTTCTGTTGTTCAAAATGTCACTTGTTTATGTGAAAGTTTTCCCGACAGCAAGCCAAGGCCTAARAGTTTGAAACCATTGAAGGARCTGTTTGCAGSCACATTAAATGGAGAATCCCTCCAGGAAACTGATGCCCAAGTGGGAGATCTCACTAACAGCACTTTTCCACTCATTTTTCTGGCAAGCCAAGACCCAAATAGCTAATGAAAAAAAACCTCGAGCAGATTATTTTTAATCAAAGAAGTAGGGCAAAGTATGTACCAGACAGCCCTGATTTAATATGAAAAAGCTAAAAAAGGTCCACAACCCTCTTCAAGGCACCTTCAGGCTGGGAGAGCCAAGCAGCAGTTTGGGCAGGGGTTGGTCTGGCTGCCATGGTCAGATGGGGCTCATTCACCTCAAGGACATCCCCAAACATGAAACTCCTCTCCTGTTGCACTCATGGAGGCTCTGCCCGTTGGGCTGACAGGATTTTCTGACCCTAGGGTGAAGCCAACAGAGGAGGCTGAAGCTGCTGGCCCTGAGTTCTGCACTCTGCGCATCAAATCCGAGAGTGGTGAGCAAACCTAYGAGGTGAAGATGCTGCTGACAGACACCATCGGGGACCTGCGCCGCCACCTCGCCCACATCAGGTGGGTCAGGGCTGCCTCCCCTGCTGGGCTGGCTCTGTGGGACCAGGAAAGGGTTCTGAGGCCCTGGAGATTCCAAAATCAGTCACAGCCCCAGYCCTCTGCCCACCAGGCACTCTCCAGGCAGCAGGTCCTGAGAAACTCAGAGCATTTCGTACCCACCATGGAGCAGCAGTGATGAATTTCATCCTCCCAAAATTGCCATCAGACCCAACCCCATCACTGCCTTTGCCTCCTTCCAGCACTCACCCAAGCTGTGCCACCATTCCCAAAGTGCTGGAAGCTGAGCTTGGCTCAGCCAGGCCTATGTCCYAACACATCTAACGCTGCCCAAGGGCTCACTCAGCCTTTTGGGGACACTTCCAGATGGCTCAGGGCCCCCTTTGCTCTCCCCTCTTCCCACTCCTCGGTGTGAGCCCAGGATGAGCTCAGTGCTGCTGGGACACACGAATCTCCCTCCTTCCCACCACAGCTGTGCTGCTGGAAGGGCTGCTCCGGGCTTGGCTGGCTGCAGTTTGGGCTGGAAGCTCTTTATTCTGCTCTTGCATAACCACAGCTGGATCAGTCAAAGCATCTCAGCAAAACCTTGGGGGATCCCGGGAGTAGGAAAGATTGTGCTGTTCTTTCCTAGGGGTGGAAACTCGGGCTCGTTTGAGATCATCAGCACCTTTCCCCAGAGGGTTTACACCGATGACTCCAGGAGCCTGCAGGAATGTGGGCTGGTCCCCARCGCCTCCCTGCTGCTGCGGAGAAGGGACCCCTCCCCACAGGAGGGGATGGAGCTGCAAACACTCGGAGAGCTCTGAGCAGGAAGGAGCTGCCTCTCACCGTTACCCAACCTGCCCTGGCTGGAAAAGGGAGAGTTTCCTTTCCAGATTTGGTTTCACTGTGCCATTACCAGGGATGCAGAAGAGCTGGGAGCAGCCATTTGGTGACTCCTTTGGCAGAGGGGGCCAGGCCCAGCCCTGCTCCTCACAGTGGGTGCTGGTCCCCAAGACAGGAGGGCTCCCACCACAGGGACACCTCCATCTGCTCCWGGCCTGGCTCCTCATCTCTGCAGAGGTTCCACAGGCTGACCCCAGCTCAGGGGAGCCTGCCAGCTTCACTTGGCACCTGAGCTGGGCTCAGGGACTCTGGAGCAGCGCGATGGACACAGCCACGGACAGTTTGCCTTCCACACAAAGCTGCTCCCTACAGATTTCACCTGCACAAACAGGCTCTGTGCTCTCTGCTGAAGCTCAACCTGAAGGCCTTGAGCCGTTGCAGTGCTGGGGCTGAGCCAGMCTCGACTCAGGCGGGTGATCCTGCTCCTGGGTTTCCTGTACGTGCACGGCTCCTTCCCTTGGACAGCCCCCAGCTCCGGCCTGCCGGGCGGTGCCCGCCCTCCTCCCTCCCGCTGGATGCTGCAACAGGACACCGTGTCATTGGAGAAGAGCATAATCCCTCGGCGGCTCTGCCGAGCCCTGAATAAAGCATCTTCCTCCCTCTCCCGTGGGCTGGGGCTGCACTCTTCCCTTTCCCTCTCCCTTTCCCCAGCACATTCCTCCCATTCCAGCTGTGACAAGCTCTCACTTGACTCCCCGCTGACAACACTCCCACTCATGCGAGGCACTGCCTTCTGGCAGATTCCCTCTTTGCACAGACCCAGCCCTCAGTCGAGGCTCCCAATAAAACCCTTTATTTCAGCTGCAATTCCCACTTCCTTTAGATTTCAAAGGCACAGTTGCTGTGGAAGCTTAGGGTGCCCAGAGCTGCACAAGTCAAACACAGGAAGGAGAGCAGCTGCTTCCACAGCTCCCCGTGAGCAGTGACTCAACCCACACAGCCCTCCCTTTGCTTCCTCCTTTCTCCACCTGTAGCAGACTCAGGAGCAGCTGTTTCCCCTGCCCCTCTGGATCCCAATCTTTGTGTTAGGGSTTTGTTTTTCTCTCCCATGTCTGGCTGAGGCTGTCCCTGCCCCAGGCTGCCCCTGTCACCACRCAGAGGAGAGGAATGCTCTGGTACCTGTCACTGCTGYGCTGTAGGACATTCAGACACAGCCTTTGATTAGCAGCAGCAATCTAAGGTGTTAAAATCTTTGTGTCAGGCTGCAGCAGCACGTACAACCCACTTAGCTTCTCTCAGCTGGAAATGACTCACAGTCCATAAGGTAGGGTGATGTTTAACCTGTAGCCAAAATAAAACCAAATTTAAAAGAACGCAAGAGCAGTGACGTGAAAGGTACAGTAACATTTAATAGCATCTCGGAAGACAACACTGGTTATAAACTTGCTTTTTGGCAGGAAAACAAAATGCACTTGGTCCAGGATTGCAAAAAAAGCCAACTCAAAGAGGAAAGATCAGCCAGCTGGAGCATCAGCTGTTCTGGGGCAGCCTTGAGCCATTAATGCTCACAAGGGAGCCCTGCTCAGGGCAAAGAAAGGCTGGAGTAGCACAGATCCCACTTCAGCCCCATCCATCCCCCAGGCAGCTTCACCCCAGCTCCTCCACGGTGGGTGCTCACACCCCCTACTCTGTGCAGTACTTTTGCATTAAATTAAGACAAACAACAACAAAAAAATATTACTTAGTTGCCATAATCTCTGCGGTTGAGATGAAGAAGGGGGAAAAAGGGGAAAAAAAAAGGAAGTGAGGCAGCAGAATTTACAATTTTAACAGCAACTGGGAGAAGTGGGAAGTGCCACAGCCCTGAGCCCTTCCCTCCCGAGGCAGGGGAGGGGGCTGAGGGCCACTGCACTCGCACAGCCCCGGAGGTTTTGCTGTTTACAGAGGCACTGGAAGCTGCCGTGAGCCAGGCCCAGCTCTGCTCACAGGCCAAGCGCAGCGAGCGTCGCTCTTTCTTTGGATCCCTCRGAGATGATTTTGGGTTAGGCAGGAGGGATTGGAGGCAGCTGCAATGAGGAGTTTTGGTCATGGGTTTTTCCCTGTGCTGGGATACGAGTCGTGGTGCCAGGACAGCGCTGGCAGCCTGRAGGTGAAGGTGGTCGGAGATGAGGGCGCTCAGGAATGCAGGTAGAGTCCAGGATGGCAGGGGAAGCAGGGCTCAGGCCAACTTCAGGAATTCCTGCAGAGTGTTTTGCTCCACCGCTTCCACAAAGAGCTCGTAATCCTGCAGGGAAACACCACAGGGTCACTCACTGAGCCCATGGCAYAAAGTGGCTCACAGCACTGGCGCCAGCTGCTTGTGCCAAGAACAGGGCAAAGGGGGCACAGCCCCACTGCCACCCAAAGCCTGGGGTCCAGCTCCTCTTTTTCCCAAATGAACTCTGGCAGCACCTGGTCCCTGCACCTCACAGGGAATAACTTACATCCTGAACATCTGCAGCAAACCCAAGGTTGGGACATCACCCCCCACCCAACCCGGGCGTGGAGCACCAGCCTCACCCCACAGTATTGGTCTCCATTGAAGATCTGTGGGGGGATGGCTTTGGGGTTGCCTGCCTTCGCCCTCATCTCCTCCCGGAGAGCGTTGTCCTGGGAGATATCCACCAGCTCGTATTTGATGTTCTTCCCATCGAGGATTCGGGTTACTTCGCTCTGTTGGGATTTGATCTGGAAGCCGGGTGGGAAAGGCAGGTTATGGGGAGATGGAGATGAGCCCGAAGGGTGGGCACACACCCAGCGTGCCAGCCTCGCTCAGCACAGCGCCCAYCGTGCGTGGGGGCACACCCAGAACGGAGGGGTGGGTTTGGGGAAAGGTGGGGACCGTACAGCGCGAGCAGGGGAGGGGACACCGAGACTGGGGAGGAGGAGGGAGGGCTTCGCTGCTCCACGGAAGAGCGACGCCCACCCCGGGAAGAGGGGCCCCGGTGCGCCCWGCCCTGCCCTGCCCTGCCCGCCGCAGCCCGGCCCCGCCGCTCACCTCCCGGGAGCCGGTCACCGAGGTGCTGTAGACCTTGAGGGTGCTCATGGTGCGATCGCGGCCGCTCCCAGCGCTCAGCCCGGCGGAGGGAGGGAGGGGAGGCTCGGCTCGGAGGGAGGGAGGGAGGGACGGAGGGATGGAGGGAGGAGCGGGGGCCCCGCCGCCGCCCGGCATGTGACTGCAGAGGCCAATGGGGCCGGCGGGTTCGGGCATGCGGCCTCGGCGGGACCGGCCCCGGGAGCCACCGCCCCGCCGGGCACCGGGAACCACCGGGGAGCCACCGGGGAGCCGCAACCGGCCCCGGGAGCCACCGCCCCACCGGGCACCGGGAGCCACCGGGAACCACCGGGGAGCCGCAACCGGCCCCGGGCCACCGCCCCGCCGGGCACCACCGGGAACCACCGGGGAGCCGCAACCGGCCCCGGCCACCGCCCCACCGGGCACCGGGAGCCACCGGGGAGCCGCAACCGGCCCCGGGAACCACCGGGGAGCCACCGGAACCGCTCCCTCCCCAGCCAGGACGGGCTCGCACGAGTGGGTCAGAGCAGCTTTATTTGGTATTCCAAATACTCGATACAAACAAACGGTGAGACAGAAGCTGGTACAGAGACAGAGCCCGGCAGGAGCGGGCACAACACGGGGGAGCAGAGGGGACGTGAGTGGCACAGGGAAGGGGACAGGGAGRGAGCACTGTCCTGTCCCYCTGGCCCGGGGTGTTCTGTAMCAAAAGGYCCAAGATTTGCCCTGCACCAGCAGCAAACAGCTCATGGGATCACCCTCAGCCCGAGGGGCTCAGTTGTGCAGGAGGAGGATCAGGGAACACAGGAGAGAACACAAGACCTGGGCAGCARCTCTGGTGGTTTCAGCTGCAATAATCTCATCTCAAAATCACCTCTGCCGGGGCAGAGGGACAGCCTGTCCCCCCACAGCATCCAGGAATGAGACCTTGCACCCCCAAARCAAAGGGGGGAAGGGGATGATGCTCAACAGCCCCCTAAGAACCAGCAGAGCTCCCAGCAGTCAGGACAAACTGAAATAGCTTCAGAAATAGCCTTGGAAATGTGTTTTGCTCAGTACACAGCAGCAGCAGCCTGGGACAGACACAGCCAGGAACAGAACAGCCAGGACCTACAGACAGACACTGCCAGGCACACTCTGCTGTGTGCTCCCTGTGCGGGACAAACCAATCAATTCCTCRCCACCATCATCCACGGTGGCCAAACACTGAGAACAAAACAGATTTGGTCTTAATTTTAACACAAAGGAATAACAAAAGCATTTCTGCCAAASCCAGGGCTCACAGCCCCAACGTGAACCAAGAGCAACCAAACAGCACAAATGGCAGCAGGATTTTTTTCCCTGTTCTAACTTGGTATCTTGCTCTTAACTCAAGCTGAAAACCAAAGTTCCAGTACTGTAAAGTTTGTCACTGGGGTTAAGGAGGATTGTGGTACAGTAAAACTGATCCCACACTGAAATCCYATTACCTGAAGAGAAGCAGGGAAGSAAAGAGAGGGCTGTGACAAAASCCAAGTGGCCACTGCCCTGCAGGAAGAGCTCTCTGTGCCACCCCTCCCCATTAGGACCAGTATGGCTTTCTCCCAGTAAAGCACAGATGTATTCCTGGGGGCACAGAGGCTCTTGGAGGCTCTGCCAGGGGCCACAGACATTTGGGGYTCCCCAGGATTGTTTGTGATGGCTCTAAAAGGCTGTGAGAAGGAAGAGCAGCTCCTCACTTTGCCAGTGGATGCATTAGGCACGGAGCAGTGTGAGGGCAGAGGGTTTTTCCAGCTCATTAAGGCACTTCAGCATCAATCCACTTCCTCTGCAGCCTGAACCACACCCCACTCCCAGTGCTATTTCAGGGGAACTTAAGGCTTCTGGGGTCACAGTGCCCAGGGGGAGCATTTCCAGAATCTTTTAGTGTTGCTTTATTCCTCAGCTCATGCTGGCTGCTGAAAGCCACTGGCTGCATTWACCTGAGGACAGCAGGTCCTGCTCCATCAATCCAAGGCAGCAGCACCTCGAGGGAAATGCCAGCAGTGGAACTGGCACACCTGCCTCCCTGTGGGATCCAGATATCCCACAAACACTCAAGACAATCCTCTGGTCCCACTGGTCACACAGGACCTGCACAGGGAGGTTGTCAGCAAGACCAGGGCATAGGTTTCCTTTTAGCCACCATTTTAACTGTCACATTTGCATGTTCAGCATTTGACGTGCCTGGAAGGCAAATCAGAATTCATCTCCCAGCATCAGAGACCACACCAGCTCCAGCAAACACAGCACAGAACACATTGCACGAGATCAAAGCTGCTGCAAAGCCTCACACCGAAGCCCTGAATTATCCCAGTTAGCCAGTCAGCAGCTGAACACTTCTGGCAACAAMCCCCCTGATTCCTCAGAGATCAGATAAACCACACATCCTGTACCCGAGCAGAGGGATGATAAAGTGCTGAATAGGTTTAGAGTTATAGGAGCATGAGGCTCCTGAGAGTTTCAAGTCTTCATTTCCTGTCTTACTTGGGGAGTGTTCTTTACTGGGTGATGCAGTTGTCTCCCATGTCCTGAGCGTATCTGTCAGATATTGCAGTCCTTAAGTCCTCCACCTCTTTGTGAAGCTCTTTTACCTCCACCAGTTTCTTGGCCAGTCCATCAGGGCTCAGCAGATCATCYTTCTCCTTCACAGGGTACTGCACAGCTGTGGGGTCAGAAAAGGGAGTTTCCTCACACACAGTTCTCACCAAGGATCACACACATTTGCAACTCAGCCAGAAAAACCAACTCACATTTGCAAAAGAGGTTCCACTTAACATTCAGTTATTACAGCATGTACTTTTAAAGCAAGCCAATCACAGAAAGAGTGTTCAGAAGCCCAGAAAGGAGAACTTTCCATGCTCTGTGTGAGTTAATTCTGCCACAGGATGGGAACAGAAGGGGTTGTTCTGCCATCGCTCTGTACTCACAGTGAATGCCCAGGAGCAGAGAGAGGTTGGGGTCCTTGCCCTGAGCCCTCTGGGTGACAATGCTGTAGACAGACTGTAAATCCTGCAGGCAGCTGGCCAGCTCCCCGTGCAGCTGCTGGGCCAGGCGGGCTGTGTCAGCAGGGAGGGGCTGGGCTGTCAGCTGGGCCTGCCGGAGCTGCTCCTGCAGYGTCAGGTTCTTCTCGATCAGGTCCTGGTTCTGCACGGACAGCTGGACACACGGACACTGCTGTTAGAGGGCACTCAGGGTACAGCTGCCATGCTTAATGCCACTGCCCCGTGTTGGGGGCACTGAGGGCAGGAGCTGGTKGGCATCCAGCCCTAGACCAGAGGAGCAAATGTCACTCCCACACGGGACTGCAGCAAACGGGAAGTGCCTGTGGAACTGCACTGTCCCTGAGGTCTGGGCACTGTCCCTCCATGGAGTCCAGGATGCTGTGCACCCCAGCACTGGCCATCCCCTCCTGCTCTGCTGCCCTCAGCTGGCAAACTCGGCCTCCTCCAGCCCATCCCGAGCAAATTCCCCAGGCACAACCTGCTTTCTCCTGCTCTTGAGCAGAGCAGAGCTCCTTTCACAGCCCTGGCAGGAGGCACRAGAGATTGTGCTGCTGACTCAATTCAGGGCCTTGCTAAAAGACAATCTATAGTGCTGCATGCAGGCAGCCCAAACACCCCCTGACCTCTTTCACAGCAGTCCGGAGCTGCTGCAGAGTGTTTTCCCTTCTCATCGCCTCCTCTTTCAGAGCTTGGCTTGTCCCCTCTTCCTGAGCCACCTGCTCTTCCAGGTTCTGGAACAGACCATGGGACACAGTAAGTCTACCTCATTTCATAGCACATTCTCAGGTCCTGGGTCTCTCCCCATCACCTCTCACCTTGACTTGCAATGAGAGCTGCTCCATCTTCTTTTGCTTTTTGTCCACAATCTGGAATCAAAAGCACAGAGGCATCAGAACTGGCCACACAGACCCAGTAACACCACCAGGAATTCTCCTTCAGTAGGACAGCATCCCCTCTCCTTYCCTTTCCTGTCCATTTACTGCTGTAATCACAGATGCTCTTAGTAGTGGACKTGGATAAAAGGCACCATCTGATTTATCAAAACAGACCAGAGACATTGAATTGTTGTGGTTTTCCTCTCCCCCRCTTCTGCATTCTGCAACTGCTCCCCAGCATTACTGGAAAAGTGTGTGGTTATCACACCAAGAGCTTTTCCAATCCTGCAGTCTGGAATTCCAGGAACTGCTGCTTCAGTGCARTTGTGTCTGTAGAAATCCCTGATTTCATCTGCGTGCCTGGTGTGACTCAGTGGAAAGAAAAAATGTGTGATTGTGGATTGGGCCAGCCCCTTACCTTCCTGAGGCAGTCACACTCTTTCTTCAGAGAGTCATATTCCATTTTCTGCCTCTCCCCATCCTGGGCAGGGGGTCCTCTCTCTGCATTCTTTGCATACTGCTGCAACTTGTCCTGCAAGCTGCAATTAGCAGGACACCATGGGAATAAAAAAAAACACCTTTATTTACAGTGTTTCCCTTACTTTAAGAAAGGAAACAACGTAAGGAGTGAAATTATATCCATATCAGATGCCAGTGCTGCCCTGTTTGCATCCCAGCCCACCATTTTTCACCTTTCTTGTGCAGCAATTCCAGATGAAGCTCATTCCTGATTCCTACCTGTGCACAGTGGACAGAAGCTCCATCTCCTTGTGTTTTTGGGTTTCCAGCTGCATCTCTTGCTCCCTGAAAGCAGCCTGGACATCTCCAAGTTCTGTTTCCAGTGCCAGCACTGTTTCCTGCAGGGCTGTAGCCTTCAGTTCAAATTCCTTCAGCTGCAACAAAAGGGGAGCAACTGCAGGAAAGTCACCTGAGCAAGGTGAAGAGCCACCWTTGCAGCTCAGAGCAAGTTTTACCTTCTGACTCTGTTTCTGGTGGTCCTCAAGGGTTGGAAGATCAGCCAGGTATCGTTCCAGGGTCTCGATTCTCTGCTGTCTCTCTCTGTTTTGTTCAGATTCCTTCTGRCATTTCTTTTTAAGGTTGTTAATGTGTTTGTCTCTTCCCTTTACCTGCAGGGACAATTACAGACAAGTTTAGTTTATATATAATTCCTTACCTATCCTTCAGTCTGCTGTAAGCCCACTCATTCAGCTTTTTGCACACCACACAACACTAAAATACAAGATCACCTTAACTCAGGAGCATTTCTGCTCATTTAGCTAAAGACAGGCTTTTTATTTTTTTGTTAAAAGAGGAGGTACTAAGTGCAGAAAGAAGGGCTTTTCCTTATAAACCATAGTCTACAAGGAGATGAGAAAACACCTGCAATTAGACTGCCACAGGAAATTTCACCTCAGCACTACACTGACAAAGGAAACACGCCTTCCCATCTCCAGAGCAACAGGATCATACCCTTTCTTCCTGTTTCTTTAACTCCTCTGCCTGTTTCAGCATYGTTTCCTTCAGCGACTCCCGGACCAGCTTCACATCCACCTCTGCAGCAGCCAGTTTCCTCTCCAGCTCAATGTTCTCCTTGCTGAGGGATTCTGTTTTCTCTGTGAACTGAGCTCTCAGGAAGGCATTCTCTCGCTGCAGCTCCTGTGGGCAGAGGCAGCCCCTGAATTTGGGGAGTTACAAACTGGCCCTTGGCAGTCCCAGGGCTGTGTCTTCACCTCTCCCAATTCCCCAAACATCCCTCAGCCCATCTGACACTCTGAAACAGCAACTGGCAGTGCTGCCAGTGTTTGCATCACCAGCATGGCTTTAATCCACCAAAGGACCTCAGGGCTGGAAATCCCAGGGGGCACAGAGGGGATGGTACAACCCCACACAAGGGATAATTGGCATCTGTAAAGTCCTGCTTAGCAAACACCAAGGCAGGAGTGGCACTGRATTCAACACCTGATCTCACTGAGACCTGCTGTACCTGCATCCTCAGCATGTAGACATCTCCATAGGATGCTGGGCAGCCCAGCAGGGCACTGTGAACCTGCAGTTCACTCTCCCGGACCTTCTGCTCCAGCTGGGAAATGTGCTGCCTTTGTCTGCAACAAAACAGGCAATTCACTCTTCTCAAACATAGAGAGCAGCAACACAACACAAACAGTGCCACCACAGCACTGCTGCTCCACACAGTGACAAGCAGAGGAGACAGACAACTCTGCAACTCGGAGCTGACCTGCAGAGAAATCAGCTGAAAAGTAAACATTTTGACTTTTTTTACAATCGTTATTAACTTTTCTTCCCTCCCCTCCCTTCAAAACCTTTCCCCCAACAATGATTACAGATAGAACAGAAAAGCCTGGAATGTTTTGGAGGATCCAGCTTGGCTCTGGATCTTAGGAGTGAAATGAACAGACAGCAGATRACTCAAGKGAAAAAAASTATTCACAGTCCAAATGCTGAARGTACTTTTCAYTAGGACTTACTTTTTCAAAAAGCTTGTGGACCACTAACCTCATCTAAGAAATGTTTGCCGGCCCAAACTCACAACCCCTAAATTTAAAATAAAGATCTCAAAGAGCTCCCAGAAAGTCCTTAAGCAAAAAAGGCAGTAGTTTTGACCTTCCAGATAATCACAATATGAACAGAAATCTTTATCCCTTACAAAACACARAAAATCATAACCAAAATTAATTTATTTGAACCYTTTGTGATCATCATTCTAATTCCAAGAAGGAGAGAAGAGTTCAGGCTGTTCTCTAAGGTCATTATATTGTTCTTTGCAACAAAACAAGATTATTGAGCAAAAGGGACTGTGAGAAATGAGCTTTCCTTGGTACTTTCCAAAATGGAAATGCACCAGTCTTTAAGCCACATGTCAGTATGAAAGGCTCACCTGTCAATGAGGAGCTCTTTCTCCTTGAGCAGGTTTTCATTGGAGTTCAGGATATTGATCCACTGAGCTGGGTCAGGTGCAGGCAGGGATGGGGAATACATCGAGGAATGGGGGCAGGTGCCTCCATTTTGTAACTGGGAGAGGAGACAAAGCAAGAAGGGAGAGGTTTGTGCCCCACAGGGGTAATTGCAACATTGCTGGAGCTATTTTGCACACTGTGTGCTCATCTGCGTGCCAGGGCACGGCTATTTCAGTCTCTGGTGATGTCCAAGAACAAGAAACTTTGCCCAAGCACAAGTGGAGATTAACAAATAATTTTAGATCACTGTGCTAGCTCGCTGGAAACAATTTGTCTCCATTAGGGTACAGCTGGTGGGAGGTGGTAAACAAAGCGTTTCCACCTAATAAATTGCAGCTAGTTTCATGCATTTTTCCAAAACCACTCTTTCTCAACCTTAGATACAGAGTAAAAATATTCTAGAAACTGTTTAGAACCTCTTGGCATGCTTTTTCTCCACAGTTTCTAGCAGACAGAGTATTTCAGCTCTTGATCTGGCAGGTGGTGCAGCACTGTAACATAATCCAGGGCTGCTCTGCACACGCAGCGTGTCAAACAATACCTGTGACACCACAAGCTGTAAAAACACACCATGAGGAGACTTTTGCTCTCACTCAGGGAGAAGCATCAGACGTTTTCCTCCTCACTTCCTAAGTCTGGGATAATGATTCCTGACTAAAGAGATGGGAAGGGTTTCAAATTCACAGTCACAGTGCAGCTGCCTACCTGCATCTGCTCCACCTGCATCCGCACTTGGTCCAGCTGCTGTTTCCAGGCACTGAGCTCACAGACACCCTGGTGAGGGTGTAATGTGCAGCCTTCCTGCATCCAAGCTCGGGATGGGGGAGTTACMACAGGTTTGGAAAAGAAATTGTTGGCCTGGAGTCCTGCTGGCATCAGCCTGCTCCCGCTGGGCCACGTCCCATCCCGGGGCTCACAGGCTCTGGTGGCCCCYGGGCTCTGTTTGCTCTCTGGCAGCACCTTGTAATGGTCCTTGCTTGCCTCAGAGCTTGGGTTGAACTTCTGGCACCTGTGCAGRGGGTCAGTGCACAGACTGTCCACAAACAGAGACTGGTTAAGGGTGCGCTCCATGGCGGGGGTGTCAAACTTCCAGGTGTCTTCTGTCCTGGTGTGATCAGCAGCAGGAGGCCAGGAGTGCTCGCAGCCATTTTGCCCTGAAGCCCCGTAGAGATGCAGGAGATCCCTGGGTGGCACCTGAGAGGACTTGCTGGGGTTAAAGTCCCCGTTCCTGGTGAGCCCTGGGCGCTCAGGGGCACAGCCTGGCACAGATGGCTTTGAAGAGCCCTGGGAGCAGCCATGGTCCCCTGCAGGGCACAGCTTGGAGGGTGAGGCACCCAGAGTGGAAGGCATAACGTGGGCTGTTGGAATGGTCACCTGGCTCCTGATGGGATGGAATGAGGAACCGCTACTGGAATTGCAAAAGTCTGGGGAAAAAGAAGAAGAGTGATACTCTGATTACAGTCCTGAAAATACAATCCTCCAGTGAGCTTTCCAAAATAATTTTAAAGCCAGGTCCTTTCCCACCGAACATGTCCTCCTAAGCAGCAGCATGACTCAGGCACACCTTCTTCCCCCTCACTGCAAGTTTCAGGAACCTGCTGACCTTTTCCTACCACCACAGGAAGARCCCAAGTTTAATCCAGTCCACATTTTTAACCCTTGTTTTTAAGCTACTCTAGCACAATCTTAAATCAATAAGGTTATCTTTCTCTARGTTTAGAAATCAAGTCCTTGATGCTGAATAAAAAGGCTGAAACTTACTGAGCTGAGCACTGAGCCCGTGATCCTGCTCTGCCCGTCCCACAGCTCAGTGACTCTGAACTGTGAGCAGAGCTAACAGGAGCCTTCCCTGAGCCCATGGTGAGCCTCCACCATCGCTGACCCCACAGATCTGACCTTCCAGCATCGCTGACCCCACAGATCTGACCTTCCAGCTCCTCCAGGACGCTGCGGCAAGAGCCCGTCCTAGAGCTGGAGCAATGGCTCTCACCTATCGCCACAGGAAGTGAGACAGAGCTGCCTCCTGCCAACAGGGCACCAAACCTGGCTGCAGGCAACTTGGGGTTATTCTTAGCAACTCTCAGATTTCAATACAGCAAYAGCAAGAGCTGAGAAAGGCAAACAGCAAAGTGCCCGTTCCCACTCCTTGTCCTGATACGTTCTGTGTCACTGTAATTCCAGGTTTCTCCCAGGAACATACACTTGATTTCCTCATGGCTTTGGCCAAAGGCCCATCTCCACGTGATGCTCCAACAAGTCATCCTCCCACCTGTTTGTACCCTCCAAGCATGAATAAACACTACCATTTGAATACAACCCAAATCAGCCTCTGCAAAGACCAAATCACTGTCATGATAAAACACTCAACCCTTTCATCAAAAATGAGCAGTGAGGACAGAAAATCTYTCAGCCACTGAGGAGAACACCATGCTGCCAGGCAGCTGCAAGCACGTTCACCTTGGCAAAGAGAAGAGACAGCACCATTTCCTTTTACAGCCCCTAAATTTATCCCCTGGTGTCACTGTCAGGAATTTGAGTTTCCTGAGCAGCACATCACGTGTGGGGGCTGCAATCAGTTCCTTGAGTGTGCTGAGGGTCCTCACAACAACATTTCTGACTAATGTACTGAGCTCAGCGTGCCTCAGCAGCAGCCAGGGCTGCAGGTCACCCTCGGCTCTTACAAACAAGGCTGTGACATCAGCAGTGCTCCGAAGGGACATTTCCCAAGGGGAAATCATCTCCCCTGCCTTCACTCGCCAGCTGGGTGTTTTATTATCCTGAGAGAGGTGTCATGGAACACTTAAACGTGTGCTTGTGTAATATTTCTAGCAATACTTGCAACAGCCACACATTTCACTCACACATTATTAAGATCTACAGCTCATTCCAAAGGCTCCCTGAAACACATGGATGTGTGAAATGTTTTAAGGAACACCACAAACTTCCTCATTGCTGGAAAAAGAATCAGTGAAGATGAAAATACAGGGGGAAAGCATTGCTGGGACMAGAAATTTCATAGTGTGCACCCAGCTGAGCACTCAGCTCTTACATTGCAGTGACAAAAACTTCTACACAAAGGCATCTATAAATTGTTTCTTAAAAAAAWTWAAAWTMWSMCACWRACTTGCTAATAAATCTCTCATTGGTTAATAAGAACCAGCAAGCAACCAAGGTGGCTTTTAGTCAGTYAAAACCACAGCAGTGAGACAACAACCAAGCTCAGAGAAGCAGCCAGTCCCTTCCTCACTCAGTTAAATTACAGATATCTGGATTTCAAACAGTCTGCAGACATTCTGACAGGTTCTGCTCCCTAGATTTTACCCTCTGCCCCAGTGGTGCCCATCACCTTCAGTGCTGTCTGAGCAGGAGGTGCCAATGCCCCCATCAGCACTCTCGGCCACGCTCGGACAGCGGCTGACACGGCTCTGGCACTTCATGGACAGCATCGGTGTCTTCCACTCACTGTCCAAGAACTTGCTCTTCTGACCAGTGCTGGGCTCTGGSGAGAAAAAAYAGGSATATTTATGCTTCAGCCAACAGATTGAACAGCCTTTTAATACACCGAATTAGCCATGTGTAATTAGCAGTGCTTCCAAAACCCAAACTGATCCTTGCTTCACTCCCTGTGTTCCTGATAAAAAAAAAATCTTTTGCAGAAGTGAATGTAAGGAAGCACAAGGAAGTCAAATAATATCAACAGGAGACTGAAAAACAATCTTGGTAAGGAAGTCAGAATGCAGAAGTTGTAAATTATATATTCCCATTGATTAGTTTGGTCATGTTACACCCAGCTGGTGCTCTGACTAAAAAGAGCAGCACAGCAAAACAGGACAAGTTTAAGAGGTATTTTTGCATAATCTCCCAGATTCATCAGCTATCAACTTAATGGAGAAATTMATTATCAAATGATTCTCTACCCTTGCCTGCTTGCTCAGGAATAACTCTTTTGAACAAAAAGGTTTGGTAAAGRATCTTTTGATGGCYACRTSTCTCCTCAGAGACTGAAACAGGATCTGACAGCAGCAGGGCTTTGGAGAAAGGACTGTCCTTACCTGATGGATTGTTCTGCTGGAGCCTCAGGTCTGCATCTTTCTCAGGAACAGCCATCTTATCAATCTAGAGAAACAAATAAATGAATAAAAATCTTATTTTGAGTATAATCCACACCCTGATCCAGCTAATCAAGTGAAGGGTACACACACATCAGCTACTCATTAGAGTAACACAGTATTTAGCATTTAATTACTTCTCCTCACAAAAGTATCTGTTTTTTTCCCTGGCAGCAACAGACTTTAAAAAAAAAAAAGAAAAAAAAACTTGTAGGTTTTCTTTATGCCTGAGAAAGAAGAATTCCTGTTTGCACCATTCTCCAGCTATTCAGGCACACCTTTTACCTGTTATCCCCATGGCAGGTATTTATAGAGCACCCGTCACCACAGTGAATTTGTGTCTACAGAGACAAAAAATTTCTCTCAACCAGGTAATTTCTGCCCTCTGTAGAGGTCACTGAGCAACTGCACAATCCTCAATCAGCAGTTCTTACAGATTTTGAAACTGATTCAAAGAGCTCAGAGAAGACATTAATTCCTAGAAAATGTTCATATACAGAATTCACAACACAAAAGACCCACTGGAAATACAACAGAATAATAAACCAGACACAGCATTTCATTCAACAAAGAAATAAAACACTTCTAGCTAAGTGTAGTGCTTATTATGGTTAATTTAGGTATATTTAGTAGGTAGAGTTGGATATAGTTAGATAGATATGGCTAATTTCTTAAGGGCTGGAAGTCCCGGTCCCTGAGAGTCTGAAGGGGTCCGTCCATCAGGACCTGATCAAAAAAAAGGCGGGGGAAGGGGTGTCGGTCCTTGTGGGTCTGATCCCTGAGGGGGAGCGGGAGCCGGTCCCTGAGGGGCTGCAGGGGGAGCCGGTCCCTGAGGGGCTGCAGGGGGAGCCGGTCCCTGAGGGGGAGTGGGAGCAGATCCCTGAGGGGCTGCAGGGGGAGCCGGTCCCTGAGGGGCTGGAACGGGAGCAGGTTCCTGAGGGGCTGCAGGGGGAGCCGGTCCTTGAGGGGCTGCAGCGGGAGCCGGTCCCTGAGGAGGAGCGGGGGCGAACCCTGAGGGGCTGCAGGGGGAGGCCATAAAGAGCAGTCGCTGAGGGGGGCCAGTCCCTGAAGGTGCGGGTCCGGTGACGGTACCGCTGTGGCAGTGGCGATGCCGGTGCGGTGATGGCAGTGCCGGTGCCGTGTGGGTCTGGGTTAGGGCTGGGCTCGGATCCCGCTCCGTCCCTCACCTGCAGCCGCCGCGCCGCTCCCGCCACCCCCGCGCGGCGCGACCGTTACCTCCGCCGGCGGGAGGGCGGGGCACGGCCCAGGGGGGCGTGGCTTCAGGGCAGAGCAGCCAATCGAGCTCGCCGTCCCCGCCCTGTCCCGTCGCTGATTGGCTCTCCCGAACGCTGTCCCCGCCCTGTGCTGTCTCTGATTGGCTCYCCCGAACGCTGTCCCCGCCCCCGCACGCGGCGGAGGGAGTGGCGGGTTGTGGCGGGGGAAGAGTGACCGCGGGCGGCACCCGTAGGGCGGGCCCTGAGGGGGCTGAGGGGATTCAGCCCGGAGGAAAGGGGGATCGGGGAGATCGAGGGGATTATCCCGCTTTTCACGATATCCTGGCAGCAGGAACAACAGCACAAGAGGAAACGGCCTCAAATTGCACCAGGGGATGTTCGTGTTGGGCATCACGAGGAATTTCTTCATGGAAAAAGCACTGGCACAGGCTGCCCAGGCAGTGGTTGAGTCACCATTACTGGGAGTGTTCAAAAACCTGTGGATGTGGCACTTGGGCACGCGGTTTAGTGGTGAACGGGGCACCACTTGTGGTGGGTTACAGCTGGACTCGATGTTCTTGGAGGTCTTTTCCAGCCTTCAGTTCCATGATTTGATGATTTCAGCACCAAGAAAAACCACAGCAAAACCAGTTCCTGTCAGTCACATTTATTTACAGAAGAGCCCACGGCTGGGCAGGCTGGCAGCACCACAGCAGGGGCACATTGCYCAGGAAAATCCCCCCTTGCCAGCCTGCAGCCAAGGCAGAATGAACTTGAGAAAATTAAGACTGTCACAGCAGCCATTTCCTGTGTGGGATGGCGCTGCTGAGGGCTGAACYTCCCAAAATCTCTTTGAGCTTCCCAAAATCTCTTTGAGCTTCCCAAGATCTCCAGCACAAACACCCTCCATGCTCCCACAGCACCGAGTCCTGTCGGGATGTCAGGGTTCAGCCGCCTCTTTGTGGGCACCATGGTGGTCCCCAGTGTCACCCTGGCACTGCCKCCCTGCCCAGCCCTGCCGCAGCTCCTGGTACAGCTCCTGGTGCTCCTCCTTCCAGCGTCTGAACGTGGCTGAGGTGACTGCAGCCTCTCCCAGCAGCTGCTCCAGCGCCTGCAGCTCCGCCAGCTTCGCCTGCAAGAAGAAAAGGACACGTTTTGGGGAGGCCACATGTGAGCAGGGGGTTTTTGGGGGTGTTCAGGGGTCCCACCTTGAGCGTGCTCTGCAGGGCYCGCACGGCGTGCACCCTCTCGTTGATGTGCGGGTTCTTGTTGCGCCGCAGGAAGGATTTGCGGCACTGCTCCTGCGTCAGGAARCGCCGCTGCCCGATGAGGGACACCCCGCCCTGCCTCAGGCACTGCATCAGGCTCTCCAGATCCTCGCCAGCGGGGTCTGGGCAATGAGAGGGGGCACTGGGGCACCTCACGGAGCTGCCCCGTGTATGATCCTGCCCCGAGGGTGTGGGATCACAGAGCGGTTGGAAGGGACATTAAAGATCATCCAGTGCCACCCCTGCCATGGCAGGGACACCTCCCACTGTCCCAAGGTGCTCCAAGCCCCATCCAGCCTGGCCTTGGACACTTCAGGGATCCAGGGGCAGCCACAGCTGCCATCACATAGGAAAGACCATCCTTCCAATATCCAATCTAAAACTACTCTTTTAGTTTAAATCCATTTCCCCCTTGTTCTGTCACTCCATGCCCTCATAAAAAATCCCTTTCCCTCTTTCTTTATCCATAGATGGTTCACAGTCCATACCCCAACTCAAGTTACCCCCCGGCACACCCACAGGCAAGAGGGAGGGACACAAGGTGACAGACGGGGGTCAGATGTCCCCTCTAGCACATACCCATGGGGGAGCAGGGCCGGGGGCTGCCCTGGGGGCTGCTGCCTGGGGAGAGCTGAGCCTTCTCTGGGGTGTTCTGCAGCCTCTTCCTTGGCTGAGGGAGAGACAGGGCAGGAGGTGAGACAAGGAACCTCTGTCCCTCTGTCCCTGGGGTGTCCCCCAGGGCCACTCACCGAGTCACATCCGTGCCTGGGGGACTCATCCTCAGGGTCCTCAGCTTCTGTCTCACTGTAGCAGTCTGGAGGCCATGGGGGAAGACAGAAATTCCCTCCCAGGGCTGAGAATCACCCTGGGCCCCTCTCAAAGGAGCATTTGTCACATTCCCCCAAACCATGGCCAAGTTCTCCCCATCTCCCCCTGACCCCAGCTCCCAGCCCAGGATGGGCCCATTACCTTCCTCCTTGTCTGGGACTGCCTGGTGGGCCAGGGTGTACTTTGTTTTGGCTGTTACGAGTCGACTGACCCACCTGGGGAGGGAAAGGATGGACAGATGGGGGATGAGGATCCTGGCCAGCCCGGGGTGGCAGGGCCAGCACTGACCAGTGGCTCTGGTACTCACATGCTCAGGTCAGCCAAGGTTTCAGCAGCGAAGACAAAGGGTTTGTAGGTCTGGTGGCACAGCTGGAACACGCTGGGGACAAGGGGGTGGCTYCCTGTGCTGCTGTGGTGACACAGGGCCAGCCCCCAGCCCCCTCCAAGCTCCCCAGCCCCAAGCCCCGCATCCCAAGCCAGCCCAGGGGTCTGGGCTCTTCCCATGGGAGATGCTCCAGTCCTCAGCCTCAAACCAGATAMCACCAGGAGCACAGAGCAGGTCTAGCTCAGAGTGTGGGCAGAGGGGACAGCCCTGCGGGGACCCCACCGACCCCATGGGGACCCCATCAGCCCCACAGGGACATGCAGGTGGTTCCCAGCACAAACASCTGCCCTAGGGACAGCACCCCTGGGACCAGCTGGGGTGAAACAGAGACAGACCCCACTCACTATTTCTTCTTCTGCTCCCTCGTGCTCTCCAGGCTGTAGGTGGCCACGTTGATGAGTCCTGCAGCCCTCTCATCCTGCRGGGACAGGGACAGCCGTGTCTGCCACCACCCCAGGAAATCCTGGCTGCCAAGACAGGGGGCAAGGCCACCCAGTGCCCCCACTCACATTGGGGTGGTTGTACCAGTAGAGTGTGTGGCCCTTGAGCACAAACCAGCACCGCTTCCACTTCTGGGCCATGAAGCCCACGTGGTCCTTCTTCTTGAGGAGCCACCCATCGCAGTCCACCCGGCCCAGGTCCCGGCACGAGACCCGCCGGCGGCTCAGCCTGGTCGCCACTCCTGCACCACAGATTGGGGGTGTCAGGAGAGGGAAGGGGGAGCAGAGCCCCCCTTGGACAGCCCCAGCCCCATTCAGGGGGGCTCTGCTCACCCTTTGGTCTGCGTCCTGTCGGGGGGCTGCCCTGAGGAGACAGAGATGAGAATTTAGTGACAGTGCAGGGGGTGAGGGCAGGGCAGCACGCACAGCCCTTTAGAGACCCCTTTAGGGACCCCTTTAGGGACCCCAACTCACGGGGGATCCTCTGGCACCCTCCCAGCATGTCCCCCCCAGCTCTCACCTCCTCAGGGAGCTGCCTGGGCTCTGCTCTGCTGGGCTCTGCCGTGGGGCTCAGCTCTGTGCCACAGGCTCCGGTGGCAGCAGGGGTGCCCGGGGAGGTGCCCAGGGGGGTGTCCAGGGGGGTTCTCGGGGGGCTGCCACTGTCCCACAGCTCTGCAGCACCTGTGAACAGCGAGCAGGGCTGCAGCCTCACATCCTGGGGGAACTGCTCCATTCCCAGACAGCCTCTGCTGCCATCCTACCCYGTCCCGACAGTCCCGACAGTCCCGACAGTCCCRGCGGCTCCWCCACAGCTGCCCCGGGCAGCCTCAGGTCCCGCTCGTCCTCCTCCTCCTCCTCCTCCTCGTCAGTGACGGGATCCGGGGCAGAGTCTGGTCCCGAGTCCAAATCGGCCGCAACACTGGGAGAAAAACGGGACCCGTGAGCCCCAAATCTCCCCGAGTTGTGCGGGGGTGCCCCGATAAACCCGGGRCTGGGGCACCCTGGGCTCGCCCTGCACCGGGAGCGGGGCTGGAGGGGCTGTGGGGGCAGAGCTCCAGCTCAGTTGCACCGGCCTCCCCAACGCGCTGCCGTTGGCTCCACGCACGCCTTTCCATTCCGGGAGAGGAGAAGGGTCATGTCTAAATATAGTTCCAACCCCACTAAAACGTTACCGAGTGAATGAATTACAAAACCCCACTTTTTTTTTCTTTTTTTTTAATTCCTTAAGACTCCTGGCAGCTTTCTGGGCTGCTCAAGGCAGCTGCCAGGCTGGTGGCACCTTTTCCCCTAAAACAGAGCTGGGAAAGGGCCCTGGATGCACCCAAACATCTCCCTGCTGGCCGGATTGGGGTGTTGGGGTGTCAGGATGGGGCTCACCTGGAGGTCAAGGACATGGGGCTGCCCGGGCTCTCGCCACTCCTGGTGCCGGGGGAATCTGCAGCATCCGAAAATGCTCCCGGGGGCTGTGGATGGAGTGGACCCCGGAGCTTTAGAGATCTCCAGTGTGATGGGAGCTGCCCAGCTCTGAGCATCTCTGCCTGGTTCCCAGCACAGCCCAGTGTGGCGCTGGGACTGAACTGGGAGCACTGGGATCACTCACCTGCTGCCTGGGAGAGAGGGGTGAGCTGGGCAGGTCAAGGGGGATCTTCTTCAGCACCAAAGTCACCCTGTTCCCCTTCTCCAGCAGCTTCCTCGCCAGGCTGACGGGTGTCCARCCCACCTACACATCCTGGGTGAGCCACGGGCCACTGCCCTGGCCACAGGGATGCTTCATCCCCAACCCCACCCCAGTCACAGATCCTACATCCCCCAAATCCTCCTGGCAATGGCTCCCGTGTCCCCAGACCTTTCCCAGTGCTCCTGCTTTTTGCTGTTTGTAACTCCTGCATGTCCCAAATCCTCGCCACCTCAGTCCCAGTTTCCCCCCAGCCCTCCCAGCCCTGCAGCTCCCTGTCCACGTCTTCCCTGCCCAATCCACCCTCGAGCCCCCGTCCCCCCAACTCACCACGACCTGCTCGTTGACCTGCACGATCTCATCTCCGGGCAGGATGTGACCCCCGTGGGCAGCCAAGGCCTGGACAGAGGCAGAAGGGGAGTGGGGTGCCCATCCTGGATTCTCTCCCCCTCCCAAACTGATCCCACTCAGGAGGAACCAGAGGGGTTAACCATTAACCCAACCTTGCACAGCCCTGCCAGAGCTGCTGCAGGGATTGGGGTGCAGAGGCGGCTCCCCCATGGGGCTGTGCTCACTCATGGGGTGATTTGGGCTGGGGGAGAGCAGATCAGGGCTCTGAGAGGTTCCCAGGATCCCATGGGTGGGGGCTGTTCCCTACAGGGCTAAAAAGGGGTGACTGAGGGTGGCACAGGGGGGTGACAGGCAGGGAGGGGCAGCCCCACACTCACCTCCGAGGTGCTGGCAGACACGAAGTGCAGGCAGGAGCTGGTGGAGGTGACCTCAAAGCCCTGGGGGACCGAGATGGGGGTTTGAGCAGGGGTTTGGGGGTGCCAAGGCAGAGAGTGGCACTGGGACTCACCAGCCGGGCAGAGAGGAGCGCCTGGGGGCTCCCCACGACATCAGAGGGTGGTGTTGGGGTGTCGGGRGATCCTGGGGGGCTGCTCCATGGGCTGGGGAGCGCTGTCGGTGTGCCAGGGGATGCTGGGGGGCTCTGCCACAGGCYGGGGGGCAGCGCTGGGGTGCCAGGGGACATTGGGGGGCTGCYCTGCAGGCCGGGGGGCAGCGACAGCCCCACACTCTGCAGCACAGCCCTGCGGTCCAGCAGCGCCGGGGGACTGCAGCCCACGATGCTCTGGCAGATGCCCACGATGTGCTGGCACTGCGGGTGACAACGAGGGGTGAGGGGAGCCCTGGCACCCCCGTGCCTGCCTGTCCCCTCCTCCTCAGCCAGCACTCACAATCCGCAGGATCCCGCTGCTCCTCTCAGCCTCGGGAAGGTCCTGGGGGACAAGACGTGGTGATGAACGTGATGGAATGGCTCCATCCCAGCTCAGGGACCCCCTGCACCCCATCTCCCTCACCCCAGCTCCATCCAGCAGAGCTTTGGGGGGTCAGGACTGCAGCACCGAGCCCATCCCCATGGCCTTGGGCACTCACCGCCTGCAGCAGCTCTGCCAGCTGGGCACAGAGCAGGACGATGTCCCGGCTGGCTGAAAAGTCATTGAGGGTGGAGAAGAGGTACCTGRGGGGCACAGAGAGCTCAGCCCCCGCCGTGGGGGCACCCAGCACCCAGGGCTGCCCTCACTGCCCCGACCTGTTGAGCCAGGAGAAGAGTTCCTTGGCAGCCCCGACCAGGTCGATGACTCGGGCCAGGAGGGTGAGGGAGGGCGGCTGAGGGGCATCCCCTGCTGACAGCCCCCGCTGTACCAGGCTCTGGATGCCCTGTGCCAGCTCCTGCAGCCTCTCGGTCAGCGTCCGCAGGCTGGTGCTCGCCAGCCCTGCATCCTGGGGGGACAGGGAGGCCAGGGATGGATGGTCTCTGGAGTACCTCCAGGTGCCCACCTTCACCCAGCCCACAGTGCCCTCATATCCTGCTCCCTGTCCCCTCCAAACCCCTCTCCAGAATCCAGGGCGCTCCTTTGTCCCCACCTCCATCCATTCCAAGATGACCCCATCTGCCCCTTCCAYCCAGCCCAGGGTGATCCCAAATCCTCCTCCTTCAGCCCAGGAAATCCCCACATCCCCTGCTCCCCTGTTCCTCCCCGGGATCCCGCAGCCCCTGGCACTCACCAGGTTACGGAGCTGCTCCACAGCCTCCAGCAGCAGCTCCTGGTGTCCCAAGGGCCACACGCCCAGTGCCTCCAGGACCCCCACGTCCATCCCCAGCAGGTCGGGCCCCGAGAGCCCCCAGGCCTCGAACGGGTACCCCTGCACTGCCGCGTCCAGCCCTGCCACAGATCAATCCCCTCTGCCAGTGTCCAGTGACCCCAGGGGTGATCCCAGGGAGGGTTCTCTCCATRCAACGAGTTCCCCCGGCCTCAATCTCAGCGGCGGGGATGCCAGAGCTCGCCCTTCCCACCCGCATTCCCGTCCAGGGAGAACAGATGAGGAACGGGAAGTACAGCCACCCCCAGSCACAGGTCCCCGAGCTGGGCACACCTCACCGCAGAGCTGCCAGGGTCTCACCTCGGAGCCAGGCGGCCGTTTGTGCGGGGCTCCAGGAGCCCACGGGCTCCATGGCGGCGGGGCCGGAGCGGCGGCGGGGCCGGAACAGCGGCGGGAGCGGCGCTCACCTGCGCCGGGCGCGGCTCTCACCTGCGCCGGGAGCCGCAGTGCCATTGGCGAGCCCGGCTGCCGCTCAGCCCGTGCCCGCCTGCCCGGAACGGCCCGGGACCGGCCCGTGGGGCGAGGCACTACCTGAGTCACAGCCCGGACGGTGACGCGCGGCCGCTGGAACCCCCCGGGAAATGAGAGCCGGGGTAACCCCCGGGAAATGACAGCCGGGGTAACCCCCCGGGAAATGACAGCCGGGGTAACCCCCCGGGAAATGAGAGCCGGGGTAACCCCCGGGAAATGACAGCCGGGGTAACCCCCCGGGAAATGACAGCCGGGGTAACCCCCCGGGAAATGAGAGCCGGGGTAACCCCCGGGAAATGACAGCCGGTGTCACCCCCGGCAAATGAGAGCCGGAACCCCCCGGGAAATGAGAACCGGTGTCACCCCCGGGCAAATGACAGCCGGTGTCACCCCCAAACAATGCCCGCAGCGAGGGCTGAGGCCCGACTGCACTTGTGGCCCCAGCGGGAGAAACCCCCCGTGCCCTGTGGGTGCAAGGTTTGGCCACACAGACCCCCAGAAGAAGCTGAGGGAAGCCCCTGCTCAGCCCTGGAGTTTTTGGGGTGTCACCACCCCCCTACCCCAAGCGTAACTTGCAGCCTTTCCTTTGCAGGCAGAGAAACTGAGGCAGCCCCATAGAGGCCCGCAGAGGGGTTCGCCATAGCCCAGCCCTTCAGCCCCCCCAAATCCACCCTGGGCTGGCGTTGGCCCCCCCGCCCGGCGTGTCCGCTCCGGGGAGCAGCGGGCGCTGATCGCGGCTGACAGCTGCTGCTCCGCGCCCGCCCGGTGCCTGCGCCCTGCCCGAGGGGCCGCGGGGCCGCCGACAGACACGGAGCCCCTCACCGCGCTCGGGGGCTTGGGGGGTCCCGGCCCCGCCGCTGCCGCCCCACAGAACCCGGTGCCGCTGCTCCCCATCGCGCCATGATCATCCGCCCCCGCCGCCTGACCCCCGGGTATTTCCGTCTGCTCCAGGTAAGGGGTGAGCAGGGYTGGGGGAGCCCGGGGGGACCCCCAGGATGGTGCCCACGCTGCCCACCGGGCCTGCTGGCCGCGGGAGCCATGGCCGGCTGTATCCCAGCTCCACAGCAGCAGCGAGGATGCTGCCGATGGAGCCCCCGAGTGCTGCACGGGGCACCCCAAAAGCCCCCCCGAGATGCCCAGAGTGGCACAAATCTGCCCCCGTCACCTTTACACCACCGAGTGTGACGGGAATGTTCATTGCGTGGCCCCAGGCCCCTGTTCCCGCACTTTGGGGTGCCCCAGCGCTCCCCTCTGCTCTCCTCTGTGTCCCCACAGATGCAGCTGGCAGCAGGACGTGGCACTGAGCCGGGGGGGCGGCTGCTGACCCCCCTGGCCCTGCTGCTGGCGGCCGCCGGGCTCTGCCTGTCCCTCTACAGCGCCCGGAGAATGGCTGACCCCGCCAAAGCCCCTCCCGAGCCGTGAGGAGGGGGCTGCCGGGGCCGTGGGGACACCGGGGCACTGTTGGGGTCCCCGTCCACCATGCCCGAGCAGAGCTGTGCCCGTTTTCCAGCGGCCATGCGCCACATCCAGCCCTTCCTGCCACACCGGGCTCGCGATGGATGCCCTGGGGATGGGGACTGTCCCCGCGTGTCCCCGCSTGTCCCCGCSTGTCYCCGCTTTGGGCAGCCGGGATGGACAACGGAGAAGCCGCTTCCATCTCCTGAGCTGCCGGCCGAGCCACGGGGGGACATCGGGATCCGGCCACCAGAGCAGAGACTGAACGGACGGACAGAGGGACGGCAGAGCCGGGAGCTGCGTCCATCCCCATCCCCCAGGGAAGCAGAGGGGACCCCGCTGGAGCCCCCCTGTCTGCGGGAACGCTGTGGCCGGGCCCCACAGGAATGAGGGCAGCGCCGAGCGCCGTTAGGTAACGGGCAGGGGGGACACGGGGCCGGTGACGTGTCCCCTGGGCACGCACATCCCGCTGGGATGGCGCTGGGATGGCGCTGGGATGGCACTGGGATGGTGCTGGGATGGCGCTGGGATGGCGGCTGCAACCCCCCCGCCGAGCTCTCCATCCCCCGGGCCGGGGGGACAAATCCCGGCAGGCTGCGTGGAAATAAACCCTTCCCGACCCTGGAAATAAACCCTTCCTGACACTGGAAATAAACCCTTCCTGACACTGGAAATAAACCCTTCCCTGCCCAGCACAGCTGTGGTGTCTCTCTGTCTTCCGTTCCCAGCACATTCCCAGTGCCCAGCCTGGCAGGAGGGATGAATCGGGGACACCCACTCCGCAGGAATTCGGTGCCATTGTCACACAGTGTCCCCTAAGGGTCACCAGCACACACCAGACAGGGAGGCTGATCACGCCACACAATCCCGGCCCTCCTGCAGTGTGAAATCACTTGGAGGAGTTGAATTTTTGGGGACAGGAGCCTCCATGTGTCTCCCACCAGGGTTCCTCTCAGGGATCAAACCAGCTGCTCACTGCAAACCCCAGTGCTTGATGAAGAGGCCACTCAAACTCACACTGCCCCCAAAAAAGCTGCCTGGAACTCCCTGCAGGAGAGAGCCTCACCACCCTGCCCAGCTCTGGGAGAAGGCTGTTCCACCTTTGGGTGATGAGGAACAGCACACTGAGGTGTCACCCCACCCTTTGGCGGGACTGTCACCCTCAAATTCAACACTGCCAGGCTGTTAGTTGACATATTTTAATGGGTGCATCGCTGGGATAACCTCTGCCTGAGGACAGAGAGAGGAAACTGCTCCAAAAGCAGAGAGACAAGAGTGCAGTCAGAGAATAGCCTTGTCCCTTTCTGGAGAAGAGGAACACACGGCGAGGGCAGCCAGGGTCCTGCTGGCTCCTTCTCCTCGTTAGTGCCAGGCCAGGGGGCTGTGGGAGGAGCGGGGTGGTTTTGGCTGGCACGCTGTGCTGGAGCACATTTTTCTCACAACAAAGTTCAGGACAAAGACGCCCTCACAGAGCCACTCGGCCCCTCARTCGCCCATCCCCGCGCTCAGCCGGACGTCTCCATCTCGGTGACCTCCTCGAGGGGCTGGGTCTGCACCTCCACCTTCTTCGGGGGGATGTAGGAGCCCATCCCGGCRGCACGTTCAGCCTCCTCCTGCGTGTACGGAGCCTCCCGCAGCTGCTTCAGCCTGGGGACACAGAGGGATGAGACTCCCACCTGCCGTGGGACTGACCCAGAACTGCCCCTGCCCGGGGAATCTGGGGAGCTGCCCCCTCTCTCTCACCTCTTCTTGTGCACCTTGGATCTGAAATGCTCCTTCATGCTGTTCAGGTCCACGAAGTAGCGCCTGGGGTGTGAAAGGAGGGGGCTCAGGGGGACTCTGAGAATAAAGCAGGGCTGGGGAGGGTCCCACCACAACCCGGGGCAGGATCCACCCAGAGACCGGGACAAGCTCCCCACAAGGATCAGGGTCCCTCTCGAGATCAGGACAAGGGGAGCTAGAGCCCCTCAAGTCCAGGAGGCAGGGACTACCCGCGGGAACAGGGCAAGAGGGGACAGGGACCTGAGCACCTCTCTCCCAAAAGCCACGGACCCCCATGACACCAGGGAGGCCTCAGGGAGGGACCAGGACAACCCCCACCTCCCCCGGGAACCATGGACCCCCAGGACCGGGACCCTCCCCCGGCTGGAGCCCCCCGGATCCYCCCGRATCCCCCCGGAWCCCCCCGCCACACACGCGCAGTGCAGGCAGTAGAACTGCGCGCAGCCGGGCAGGTCGGGGTCGATCTCCTGCCGCAGCAGCCGCGCCGCGTTCTCGGGCTTCAGATCCGCGTGGATCTCATCCAGATCGCGCCGGCGCCGCTTGGTTTTCAGCTGCCGGGCGAGCGAGTGCGCCCGGTGCGCTCCGGTGCGGCGCCCGTTCCGCGGGGACATGGCGGCAGCACGCCGCGACAAACCGCACTGCGCAGGCGCGGGGCTGCGGGACACGCCCACAGAGCATCAGGCCCCGCCCCCGAAGCGCGAGGAGAGCGGTCTGACCACGCCCATGAAGCGCAAGCCACGCCCACTGACCGGCAGACCACGCCCCCCGCCCCGCCCGGTGTCGCCGGTACCGGGGACGGTCCCTGGGCAGGCACAGCCGCGAACCCCCAATCCCCGGTGCCACCGTCCCCGCGCTGCCGCCGTGTC
>NW_026623807.1:168747-172194 GCF_030028575.1 Malurus melanocephalus | reverse complement strand
CCCCCCCATTGCTGGTGGGCAGCCCCTGCCCGTGCCCGACGGCTCTGCCGTGGGTTTGGGTGTCAYATCTGCACTAAAAACCCCCAAAGTGCCCCTTTTCCCCGAGCTCTGCCTGGTGCTTTCCTCACCCTCACTCCCCCCAACAGCCCCACGAACCCCAAAAGCAGCACAACCCCCACCGTGGGGAGGGGGAGCTGCCCCGCATCCCTGGAGGGTCCTCCCGCAACCACACACGCTGCCAGGCTACAAAAAAAAACCAAACCAACGGATTTATTGAGCGCTGCTCTGGCCCCAGCAGCCCCTGCTGGAGAGGAGGGGGCTGTGGGGTGGGCACTGCCCCTGGCAGGGGGCTCGGGCTCTGCCCACTGCCCTGGAGCGGGACAGGGATGGTCAGTGGGGGCTGCAGCCGCATCCCACCCCCCTGGGCTGGGGACAGAGAGGATGGGAAGATGGGTGACAGCAGAGGGACAGGAGCCTGCCAGCCCTGAGGCCACGGAGAGACTCACCCGGGGGTGTCCCTTGTCCCTTCCTCACCTCCCCTCAGGTGTCCCCACCGCGCTCAGCCTGGGGACCTCGTGGCCACCCAGGGGCCACGGCTGCCACCAGCCCACTGGCCACATCCAGGATGGGCGAGGGGCCACGTCCGGCCCGCAGGAGCCACACGCGTGTCCCGGACCCGGCCAGGCTGTCCCCGCTCACACCGTGGATTCCTTGGCAGCCGCCCAGGCTCTCTGGCAGCCGTAGAGCCACTTGATGACCCGGGCGTTGCGTTCCACCACCGAGACGGCCGAGCCCAGCCGGGGRTCCGGCTCCTCCTCGCCCGGCCCCGCGTCCCCCTCGCTGCCCTGGGAGGCCCGGCCGGGCTCGGACTCGCAGGATCCCGGGGGCCGGACCGAAGCGCTGTCCCAGCCCGCCGGCCCGAAGCGCTCCCGGCCCAGCAGCTCCACCAGCGCCCGGTCCAGCCCGCAGTAGTTGAAGAATCGCTCCTTCTCCGAGAGAGGCAGCGACACGCGCAGAGCCAGCGGTTCCTTCCCGGGGGTCCCGGGGGGCTGCGCCAAGATGCCACCGCTGTCACCGCCGCTGTCGCCTCCCGCTGTCCGCGCCTCCTCCTTCCCCGCGGGCGCCCAAAGCATGGGGGTCTCGGGGCTCCGGGGAGCCGGCGGTGCCTCGCCCAGCGCCCTGGCTGGGGGCGAGCTGGGGGCTTTGTCTCTGAGGGGTCCCTGGAAGAGGCGCCGCACCAGCCCCGAGCCCTTGGTGTTCTCCTTGTCCCCGCCCAGGCAGTCCCGTTTCTGCCGGTAGATGACGAGCGAGTCGGGTCTCAGCAGGCGCCTGCCGCCGCCGCGGCGCGACACGGGGGACTGGGGCCCGTCCCGGGCCAGCTCCGAGCCCGGGCACAGCTCCCCGCACGGCTGCCGGGACAGCAAKCGCCGGCCGTGCGGGGACAGCCGGGGCGAGCCCCGCAGCGCCGGCTCCTGCCGCCGGTTGATCACTTGCTGCGATTTGACGTATTTGGCTTTGTCGGCCTCCAGCCGCTCCACGGCGCTGGGTCTCCGGCCCCCGCTKCCCCCCGGYCCCTGCGGGCACTCGGGAGCCCGGTTCAGCCAGGCCAGCGGGGACCCGCGGCCCGGGGCCATGAGGCGAAGGTTGCTGGAGGCGCAGACGGCGAGGCTGGGGCTGCCCAAGGGCACCATCGCCCCCGAAAGGCGCTGCTGGTCACTCTGCTGGTCACTCTGCTGGTCACTCTGCTGGTCACTCTGCTGCCCTCAAAGTGACCGGGGAGGTCCGCTGTGGCAGCTGGGGAGACTCTGGAGCTTTGCTCGGCGCTTGGATTCAGCCCTGGAAGGAGAGAGCAGAGTCAGGGTCAGCCCCGAGGAGGAGGAGGATGGGGTGAAGCRGAGCTGAGGGTCCCCTCAATCCCACACAGACAGCGAGTCCCKCCAGCCCAGGCACGAACAGCCCCGGGGCAGGAAGGGAGAAGCGCCGAGCATCCGCCGGCTTCACCCGCATCCCAGGAGCGGCTTCCAACAGGAAAAAATACCGGAGCCGGCCGCCGCCTTCCCTTCCCGAGCGGCGGAACAAAGCCGGGCTCGGGAGAGCTGCCCCACGGCCGGGGGTCCGGGGGTCCCTGCCCCACACAGCCAGGCCGGGCTGGCGGGGAGGATCCTCCCTTTCTCCCTGCGGGGCACGGGGCCAGGGGGGTTTTGGTAGCCCTGGGCTGCTCTGGCCCTCGCTCAGCTCGCCCCGGCACCGTGTGGGGATCGGGCGGTGGGGAGGAGTTCGGGGCGAGGGCTGTGAATGCCCGAAGCGATGGTTCCACACTGCAGAAACGGCCCCAACACCCATCACCGGCCCTGGGGACAGCAGGGACACCCATCACCGGCCCTGGGGACAGCAGGGACACCCATCACCGGCCCTGGGGACAGCAGGGACACGGGGCTCACGGCAGCGAACAGCCCAGGAACCCTCTGCCACGCGGCTCCACACCGCACCCACCCCGGAGCACAGACGGGGAAACTGAGGCACGCCGATTGGGCGGCCCGGTGCTCCCGAGGGATGAGCGGCTGCGCCCTCCCCCTCCGCTGCCGGGACCGGGGGGATGCTCTCACTCACCTGAGCCCGCTCGGGGATGCAGGGATGGGATGCAAGGATGGGATGTAGAGGTTTGATGCAGGGATGGGATGCAGGGATGATCTGCAGTGATGGGATGCAGGGATGGGATGCAGGGATGGGATGCAGGGATGCTCCAGTCTCAGCTCCAGCCCCTCTGGCTGCCGCGGCAAGCTGAGCCCAGAGCCGGCAGCAGCCTCATATAGAGGAGGATGAGGAAGAGGAAGAGCCACCCCATTAACCCGTGCCAGCCCAGGCCAGCCCCGCCGGGAGGAGCCCACCCTGTGCCGGCCCTGCCAGCCTGACCCTCCTTTGGCAGCCCTGCCCTCCTCCTGCAGCTCCAGCTCCCCTCCTCCCTCGCCTCCTTACGGGAACCCGCCGGGATTCCGGGATCTGCAGCAGATTTTGCCTCCGAGCCTCTCTGTCCGCACTCGGCGGGTCAGGAACGGGGCAGGGAAACCGCGTCCCCTCAGCAGCTTCTCCTTYTCCAGGCACCCCGGGGTGCTGGGGCAGCTCAGGAGCCGGAGCCCCCCGCAGTCCCCCTCCCCAGGATCCTGCCCGGGCAGCGAAGACGGAGCAAAGATCCTTCTGGTGGCGGTGAAAGGGTCAAAGGCGGCCCCGAGCTGGCCGGTTCCTGCCTCTTCCCCCAGGGAAGAGCTGTAAATCGCAGGAAGCCACAATGGGCTGGAGCTGGCCCAGGGGTTATTTTTACCGCTGCCCTCTTCCCTTGCCGAGGGCCAATCTCGGCCCCTCCAACCCCATCTCCTGCTCGGGGGGCTGTGAACGTGGCATCGGGGAACAGGGAGAGGATCCACCCCGAGGTGGGCTCCCAGAACCTCG
>NW_026623807.1:145350-168346 GCF_030028575.1 Malurus melanocephalus | reverse complement strand
CTCCCTGATCCCAGTTTGGCTGGAGAGCTGGGGCACAGCCCGGCCCGGGCTGACCCCAGGGATTGGGGAGGCTCCAGTGGGGACAAGGTGGTGGCATTCAGCCCCAGATCCCGGGATGGGAGCAGATCTGTCCCCAAGCACTTCTGTCCCCGCCCCGGTTCCTTCCTGAGGARCCAGTGCCGGGAACTGGGGCTGGGGCTGCATCCAGCACCTTCCCGTCCTTTGCTGACGAAAACGGGGTTGAAATGGAAGCTGGGCAGGATGAGAGGGGCCAGGCCCTGTCCAAGACCTGCAGGAACCAGAAAAAAATCCCAGTGAAAGCAAGGAAGGGTCAAACCACCTCTGCTATCCTAATGAACCTGGAGAGGAGAAATGCAGGCGACACTTGGGATCTGTGTKCAGGATGTGGCTGCTCTGGGGCAAATCCTGTGGAAGACAGGGAATAGGATCAGGGCAAGTGATGGAGAAAGCCATGGCAGCTCTGGGATCTGCCCCTGGAATCCCTCACGGGAGAGGTGCAGCCCAAAGCACCTTAATTCCCAGCACCATGAATCACTGCCTCTTGGGAATGTTTTATTTTCTGAGTGGCAGCTGTTCTGGTAAAGCCACAAGTGAGTAAGAGCAGCCTTGGAATCCCCTTTTCCTGGCTGATTCAGGATGTTCCTATGGGATGCTCTTCCCAAATGCCTATCCCAGAGCAGTCACCCTCCTTGGAGCACCTGCCAGGTACTTGCTGTTGAAATGGAATATTTAGACAAACCAGAATCGTTTTTGGGATTCAAAAAAAGGGTGATTTGAGGGGCCCTTCCTGGCATCAGACTCCCAGGCAGCTCCTGGTGATGAGGATTTTGTCCCTGTGACTTCTGTGAAGGGATCCACCCCATTACCAGGTGGCTTTTTGTGTCACACAGATGCTGAAAGTCCCGTTTTTATTGAAGGTTACTCAGAGCTCTCTGTGGGGCTGGAAGGGAGCAACAGTTCTGGGCAAGCAAAACAACTCCGGGTGAAACCCAGCCACAGCTGGGGCAGGTGTGGGACCTTCCAGGGTGAAAAAAGGCTGAGAAGGTCCCCAAAGGCTCCAAGTCCCAGAGCAGAGCTCCTCCTTCCGCRGCATTTTCCTCTCCTGATGAACCAACCCCGCTCCCTGTGCTGCTCCAGGCAACCAGATCGCACTCAGTCCTTTCCAGAAAATTTTCTTTCAAAACATGATTTCAAAAATCACTTATGTGCAGGCAGAAATGCACCTGGCCAGCTGTCCCTCCTGGCTGCTTCACTTCTACAAACACACAGCAGCTCCTCTGGCCCTGCAAACGCCTGGAGCGCAGCCCACAGGAGCTGGGAAGGGGCCAGAGAAGGTTCAGGATTTCCTTCGGGAGAGGGCAGAGGTGGAAACCTCGTTAGACGAGTTTAAAAATATCAAGGGTTCAAATGGGCATGAATAAATCTGAAACCAGCACCTAATCCGAGGCAGCACCCACGTGTTGGTGCAAGTCGGAACTGGAGCAGCTCAGGAGAGGCTCCTGTGGGTGTTCAAACCCCCAAAAAGGCTCCAAAACCCCCGGCAGGAGAGGGCTGGGCAGTGCTGGGGCTGCAGAGRTGGAAGGGAAGCAGCCCCAGGGTCAGGGATGAACGTCTGGGCTGAACCCACCAGAGGTTTTTGGGCTGCATCTGTTTCCATCTCAAATCTGAGAGTGAAGAGGGAGAACAAGAACCCAGCCTGGGCTGTGGCTCCTCTCCCAGAGCTGTGCCCGCCTCATCCTCACTTGAGCTCTCCCTGCTCCTAGAAATGGGGTTTCAGATTCCCCCAAACACTTGCAGAGCTCCTGAGCAGGATCTGCAGCAGCTCAGCCCCATATTCCCAGCTCTCCCTGTCCCCAGTGTCCCTCACCCCTCGGGATGCTTTGTGGGTTCCAGGCACATCCCTCTGTGCCAAACAACACACACTGCACTGTGCAGAACCGGGCAGAGGGAACCAAACAGCCCCTGCCAGCGCTGAATTGGTGTTTAAACGCCCCAAATTGATTCTCCCTGGGTCAGCCCCTTCCGTTCCCAAACCGCCGCCGTTTGAAGGATCCAAACCACGGAACCATCGGCATCCCACGGGAGAATTCACAGCAAGAGTGGAGCCACACAAACCATGGGCTGTTTGTGCCATCCAAATGCCACCTGAGCCTGCCCGGGGGCACAGAGCTGTTCCCCTGCAGGGTGGGCACCTTTCCCAGGGTTAGGATGGAAGCTGGGACTCCCTAGACCGGGCTTTATCCRCCCCACAACGCCCCAGCCCAGGGCTGCGCCAAGGGAAACGCTGCTGAAAGCAAAACAAAACAAAAATTGCAACAAGGCGAGTTCCCAGTGGCGGCCCCAGGAACTGGGATGGGCAAGCTGCAGCCTGAATCCTCTGCCTTGTGCACAACCAGGAAAACAAAGCAGAGGTTGGGTTCTCCCAGCCCAGATGGGGCTTTAATTATACCTCATTTCTGCACCAGGGCATTTCCCTGCAGATTTCCCCGCCCTCCCCGTGGACTAAATATATTTAAAGCACAGTATATATTATGTATATAGTTTATATATATATGGTTTATTCTTCATTTTGTGGGGAAGGAATTCAGCTTGTGTTTGGATTTAAAACCACCCTCTTAGAGCTGATCCAAAAATGTCACTTTCTCCTTTATTGAAGGCCTTTACCCCTAAAAAAAAGTAAAAAAAACCCAACCAAATCTAAATCCCAAACTATTTTTTGTGCAACAACTGCACTGACTTCAGCACAAGGTTCCTGCCAGGTGGGACTCTGCCTATTCCTGGTGGGAATTTGCCCATTCCTGGTGGGATTCTGCCCATTCCTGGTGGAAATTTGCCCATTCCTGGTGGGATTCTGCCCATTCCTGGTGGGAATTTGCCCATTCCTGGTGGAAATTTGCCCATTCCAGGTGGGAATTTGCCCATTCCTGGTGGAATCTGCCCATTCCTGGTGGGAATTTGCCCATTCCTGGTGGGAATTTGCCCATTCCTGGTGGGAATTTGCCCATTCCTGGTGGGAATTTGCCCATTCCAGGTGGGAATTTGTCCATTCCTGGTGGAATTTGCCCATTCCAGGTGGAATCTGCCCATTCCAGGTGGAATCTGCCCATTCCTGGTGGGAATTTGCCCATTCCTGGTGGAATTTGCCCATTCCAGGTGGGAATTTGCCCATTCCTGGTGGGATTCTGCCCATTCCAGGTGGGAATTTGCCCATTCCTGGTGGGATTCTGCCCATTCCTGGTGGGAATTTGCCCATTCCTGGCACCAGGAGATGCAGGAATCCACAGGGGACAGGACAGGGCTCGGGTGTAAGAAACGACACGAGAAACTCATTTACGGCATTTCCAATGTGCAGAACCCTCTGTCCAGAGCACTGCTAATTAAAACATGCAAATGAGGGCTACACTTTCCCATCATGTATAAATAATAATGTTTCCTCACCTTTGTTCCTAAGGTTTCTCAGGGCATGGGGCTGGTGCTGTGTTCAGGAGAGCAGCACTGACACTGCACTGACTGAAAGCACTTCCCCATAAAAAATCCTAAAACTTCATCGAAATTCAAGATTTTATTTCAAAAAACAGTCATGAACTTAATAAATTACACAATAATTTTTCCTCATTATAAATTCTCCATAAAATATATTTTACAGTTTTTAAAGAAAAAAACATGGAAAAAAAAAAATCTTTTCCAAGTGCTGAAAAGTGTCTTGACTTCGTGTCAYGCTGGTGAACGACCCCTCAGCTGCTACAACAACTTGATTTAATTTCCCAAAACAAAGACCTCAGACAACAAAAATCAAAGAGAACACAGAGCTCCCAACAGCGAGGATAAGCACCATGAGAGGGATTTCAGGTACCCTCAACCTATAAAGTGGCAATCAGTGCAAAGAAACACTTTGGGAGTTAAAAAYCCCACAACTTCCCTGTGCCATCCCCTCATTTCTGCACTGCAGGCAGTGAAATCCTGCAGAGGGGAATCAGATAATTCACAAAGCACCTCAGAGGGGAGCAGAGTTGTTCTGTAGTAGGTTCATAACCTGCTCGTGACTTTTGGGTGGATAAATCGGGGGAATTGCACCCCTTCATTTTTAAAAAGCTCTCAAGTTTAACATGAATTACAAACCCYCTTCGAACTTTTCTCATCTGCTGAGATGTGAGAACTGTGAGGCAGTGTTGGCACAGAAGTGAAGTGAGTTTGTCTGAGAATCACTCCCTAAAACGATCAAGTGAAAGAAAAGAACAAGAATTAACAACTAAGGCCAGCTGGGTGACACCACCAGCTCACACAGCACCAGGTAAGAACCACCTGTGGTCTATAAAGCCTCTGAACTTGGGTGGGATCAGAATCCTTTGCTTTTGGAAAGAAATAAAAAATCATGTTTTGTTTATTCACACTCAAAGAATAAACACTGAGTGCCCAGAACTGCTCTCCCAGCACTAAGAGGAAACAGTATCCAAAAAGCAAATTATACAAGGAAATACTTACAGCCATTTTCAAGTAAGATTTGAGCGGGGGAAAAAATTAAATTTAATTTACTAAGAAAACTGGCCTTTCCTGCAGCTTTAAAGGCAACTTGAAGACTCTGCTTTTTCCCAAAAGCTCAGCCTGGAGGCGAAAGGTCAGTCCTGCACCCRAAAGAACAAAGTGTTGTGCTGGTACAAAGAGCTTCTGTCAGCCCTGCGGTGTCAGGTGGCCTCAGTGAAACCTCTCCCAGCCTCAATCTGCTCTGTGCAACACGAGCTGGGGATCAGCAGCTTCCAAGGGCTCCAAAGCTCCCCATCCTCCCAGCTGGGCTTTTAAATAAAGATCACTTCTTTAAGAGGAGGAGAAATAAAAGGGATCAGCCCAAGCTGCCACCTTTCATGTACCTGTCACTGAGTTTTCTCTGACAGCAGTGTGAGGCACAGGACAGTGTCACCTCTGTCCCCTCATCCCCACTGGATTAGGGGCAGTGCCACAGAGGAAAGGGCCATGGCCAGGATTAGGAGTTGGATTCAGTTKGTGAAAAAACTGTGCTGCCACCACATGTTGAAGGATTTTAAGAATCTGCTGCTGGATTAACTCATCCATGTTTCCATAAACTGAGGACTCTGCTGTGGTAAATCCTCAAGGTGCTATTGGATTATCAACACCAGAGCAGAGAGCAYGTTGAGAAAAGGTAGATTAATTAATTAATAAAAGCAAAATCAAATGATCAATGACCCAGCGCCCCTGCCAGCACCTGACTGTACATTTTTAATTTGACTCCCTTGGTGATGAGCTCATTAAGCTCTCAGTGCTAAGATCAGCCACGTTAGCACTTTGAAAGCAGCTGATCCCCTTGCATTGCTTTTTTTTTTGTTTGTTTGTTTACAAAGTCAAGTCTTTGAAATTAGATAACAAAAATAAATAACAAAGTCATTCAGGCCTGGGGAAGAAGGAGTKTTTCTCACTCACCTTCTTCACCCAGTGCTCCAGCAGACCCCAATCATCCAGACCCACAGCAAATAATTTAAGTGCCACACACTCCCAGTCACTCATATACATAAATATATACACAGATTACATTACAAAGCCTCAAGATTTGCACTGCCAGCATGCAAATCATCGGGGTATTTTTTTTCCATGAGAGTTCCTAATACTGACATAGGAAACTGGAATGTATGAGAYACTCCATGACAGAGTGCTGGAAATCAAGTAGTGTTGGCTCTCTCAAGACCCCACAGCCAGCACACACCAAGGAACCCCCTCACATCTCACTSGGGGATTTTCCACCACGGCCAACTCAACATTCCTGTCAGGAAACCCCAGTTGGGTGAAAATCACCCCCTGCAGCTGAGTTCAGGCCCTGCCTGCCACAAARGTGCCACCAAACCCTGTCACGTGTCCCAGCTGCTGTCCTTAAAKGCAATGTTGACCAGTCTGAGCTCCAGCTCGAAGGCGTCGGGCCGGTCCTGCGGGTTGGCCGCCAGCATTTCCTTGATCAGCTGCTTCATCCGAGCGTTCATGGATTTCTTCTTGACGGGGATGAGCAGCTCCATYTTGGGGTTCTCCAGCAATGCCTCCCCCACGGGCACGATGGCAGTGCCCTGYTTGACGTAGCTGCCCAGCAGCTCCTTCTTGGTCTCGGTGTCTATGAAGGTGATTCTCTCCAGCATGGCCCAGATGATGATGCCCAGGGCGAAGATGTCTGCCTTGGCAGTGTAGTGTCCCTCCCACACCTCGGGGGCCATGTAGAAGTCAGTCCCACAGGCGGTGGACAGGAAACATTTATTGACGTTGACGGGCTCCTCGGGGTTCTGGCCCGAGGCCGAGCACACTTTGCTCAGCCCAAAATCCGCCACTTTCAGGGTGGGCTCGGGGTCGCTGGCGTCCATCCTGCTCTGGGAGATGAGGATGTTGTCAGGTTTGAGGTCRCGGTGGATGATCTGGTTTTTGTGCAGGAAGGCCAGGGCGCTGCTGAGCTGGAGCATGAAGCTGGTGTTGGTTTTRCGGTTGGGTTTCCGGGACAGCAGGTACTCGTTCATGTCTCCCCCATCACAGAAATCCATCACAAACCACAGGTAATAAGCACTTTTGGGGTCAAAGGCTATTTCTCCTTTTAATGAGGTTTCTACAAGCTGCAACGAGGAAAAGAAATGTCGTAACTACCTGATGATGATGAGAATGAAAGGATATGACAGGGAAATGCATGAAATCAGGATCTTCACAGAGAGGGGAAATTTGAGTTAGTTATACAGAAGGAATTCTTCCCTGTGGGGAAGGTGAGGCCCTGGCAGARGCTGCCCAGAGAAGCTGTGGCTGCCCCATCCCTGGAATGTCCAAGGCCAGRTTGGTGCAGCCTGGGGCAGTGCAGGGTGTCCCTRCCCATGGGAATGAGATGGGGTTTAAGATCCCTTCCAACCCAAACCWTTCTAGGATTGTTTAATCCTCCTCTCAACAATCCAGAGAGCGAGATATTGCAATGGGGGAAAGAAAGCATTATATAAATGTTTTTATGGAAAAGAAAAAAAAAATCACAATATATTTGCCAGCCTCCTTATCTTCACTCGTGTGGAGCATATCAAGCTSGGGCTCCTGCCCAGAAGTGGAGCTCGACCCTGATAACAGCATTTTTAAAGATACCCAGTGGCCATTGCCCTCCCATCTGTCCCAGCTGGAMAGTGTCCCACCCCGACAAAGCCTGTCCCACCCACTTTGCCAACAGCTTTTCGGGATAAACAAAGTCTCACAAGTAACTCCACACAGCTCTATTTATCCAGGAGAGATTTTTAAAGCCTGTTCTCCATTCCTGACACATTAATGAATTCCAGCAAGTTAACACAGGATCCCTGAACTTAGGAGAACACTGATCTACAGGCACAGCTGAGCACGAAACACCCTTCCCACCATCATTATCCACATGGGATTTTCAGGAACACAAGTTGAACAGCCAGTTCTTAGAGCTGCTTCACACAGAAAGCAAAGTAAAACCTGCAATCACTTGTACTAATCCTGTTTACACAACTGCATTTGCCTCTTCAGCTCCTCTGAGGTGGCTCTGGAAGKTAAGTCCTGCAATTACTTCTGTTAGTAGTAAACCAATGGATACTAAACCAAACTGGCTTTCAAAAATTAAGGGRTGTGTTAATATTTAGAGAGGTAATTTGAAGTGCTTTGAAAAAGTGACCTTTCCAAAAGAAAAACTGGTAGTAATTTACAGCTACCTTCCCAGACTAATTTAAACCAGTAAATCTATTCCAGAATTTTAAAAGGCCACATTTAGGGTTTGTAGTCTGGAWCAGTGAGATTAAGGTATCTCAGGAGAGCAGGGAGTCTCCTCTGCCAAGAGGGCACCCACACAGCTCTGCMCTCCACAGGAGCTGCACTTGCAGATGTGAGAGTGAAGACAAGAAAATCCAGCCTCACATCTGTGMCAGTGGCAGAGCACCAGGAGACAAGGCTAACTCAGGACTCAAACTCTAAGATTTGGTTCAGCTGGCACTAAGAATCTGCCCCAGAGCCCTTCAGGAAAGAATGACACCCCTTCCTCAGCTCCCTCACACAGAGCAGCAGCTCAGCTCTGTAACATCACCTGGGAGAGGAGAGGCYGAGCCAAGAGGGGTCTGACTGTGCTTAATCAGCCCAGTTTGAAAAAAAGTGACCCCCCTGCTCAGCTCAGCTGTGCCCTTTGCTCTTCTCTCTGAGCAGCAAAACAATCTGTGGTGTTGGCACCCGGCAGGGGCCAGATCCCTGTGCCAGCTGCTCCCCAGCACCACCACCCAAACCAGGGCTCCAGGTGAGCTGGAAGCTCTTCCCACCTTGCAGTTCCTCCCTGGGGCATTTGAAGCGACTCTCATCTGCCCACAAGCTGGAGGCAGACACTGCCCTCTCCCCCATGAGCTGGGCAGTGTTATTCTAGCCAAATCCCTCAATAAAACAAGTCAGGAGCAGTGCCCAAGCTACAGGGAGGGGGCAAAGGCAAGAATCCTGGTTCTCAGGCTCGGACAGCAGCCAGCACAAAGGGATCCAAAGGGCTGCTCACCAACAAAGGTCCACACCAGACAGCAGGAATGACAATAAAAACTGAAATTGTAAGAGCTGACTAGGGAGAACACAGCAAACACTGAGCAGGCTGCTGGCTTTTTAAACCAGAGACACAAACTTCTGCCAGAGGGTAATTTAKACTTGGGGCTGCTTCTTGACAAGGGAATTAATTAGATTATCTTTCAATGCCTTTCCAGAACTACTTATTCTTCAAAAATACACATCTTCAAACTTACAGGACACTTTCGGAGTGGTATTTATTCCCTTATTTATCATACCTTCACCACTCTTTGAAGAGATTAATAGTTACTTATTAAAAAAGAAACAGCTCCTGATGTGCTATCAATTGCTGATTGTTTCTAAAAGAATGTCAAGTGTTGGCTTCCTATAAAACAAGACAGTGACTTCCTCTTCCAAGGGCACCTGAGATGGAATTCCTCTGAGCTCTGTCCCAGGACATGAGTGCTCCTTAACCTGCAGCAGGGCTGCTGCCAACAACGCCACAGCCTGCTTCCTCAAATTATCAAAGCAGATTTGCATTAAATACAAATTCTGGAGTCTTTCAGAGCAGCAGGGCTTCAAATCTCAAGACCCAGGTGACGGTTCAGTTTTTGTAAAGATCTCTATTAAATTTTGGGTGTCAGCAATGCAAACAACCCCCTCACCTAACTGAACACACCTCAAAACCACGAGAGACCCTGGCTGCCCTTCCCACCCAGCTCCACATCGTCACCGATTCCTTCCACCCCGTTCCCTCGGCTTCGTGTACCTGTAAATAAAGGGAGGAGCTGGAGCCATGGGACATCTTCTGCACCATGCCATCTTTCTGCAAGATGCACTCCTCCAGGTGAATGACGTTGGGGTGCTGGCTCTTGATACTGCTAAGGGCCCAGAACTCRCGCAGAGCCAGTTCCACGTTCTCCGGAGCGTGGCACCGGATCTTTTTCACGGCCACGCGGGCACAGGTCCTCCTGACGACCGCTTCGTACACCACACCATAACTGCCACGACCAACCTCCCGAATTAGATCGTACTTAGGCTGGCTACTCACCATCTTCAAGAGCAAAGGTTCTGGGGAAGGGGGAAAAACCCACAGAACTAAAACTTAGGCACAGGAACCGGGCTGTATTTTCCCCCTTAGGGGCTGGCGTGGCCAGACCCCGCCATTAACAGGGGTCGAGTGCTAGAACATTCCAGAAGCTACTCACTCCATCAACCTGCACCTCTGCCACCGACCAGGTGGAAGTGAAATTACATTTCGTTAAGATTTCAAACACAGCCCAGCTTTTTCAAGGTGGCAACAATTCAAACCTAGACTGGTATGGTGCCGAGGCAGGACTATCGAGAACGCTCCTGCTCCTCTCCCTCAGAGTCTTCTGTGAGCATCTGCAGGAATAACAGGAGGGTGTCATGCTCCCCATCCAGCCTAGAGAGCACAGGAGGTCCCAGCTGAATGCCCTGGTTGGGCAGTGACAGATTTAATGAACTGCCTTTTTGTGGAGGTGACTGCAGGAGCAAAGGTTTCTGTTATAATTAAGTTGTTTCACTCTGAGAAGAGAAAGCTTCAATCGCTCCAGATTTATCTTTTTGAGGTGACTGATTTTGCACCGAGTCTCCCCTGCATGAGGAATCTACAGCTATGAAAGGTTATAAAAAGGATAACTGATTGCAGAAGTTTGCACCCAGCATCTAACTTTCACTTTCGCTCAACAGAGCAAGGACAAAAGTTAAGTTATTGCTCTGAAAGTAAAACAAGACACACACACACACACAAAAAAAAAAAAAAAAAAAAAGAGATTGCCTAGCCAAGGATCACTGGTCACACTGGTCAAACAGAATGAAACGCAAAACCAAAAGCAAATAAATAAATAAAATCACACTGATAGATCAGAACTAAAATAGCTTTAAGACAGCCAGTGATAAAGGTAATTCTCTTTATGTCAGTAAACCAGGCAATAAGGAGCACATTGAAACGGCCTGCTATTAGTAGGAAGCTTTCAAGTATTTCCACTGCTTTAGTCATTTTTTTTTGCAAAGAAAAAAAAAAGAAAAAAAAGAAAAAGAGAGAGAAAAAAGGTATCATCAGTCTCAGGCAATGCTACAGGGATATTTTAACCTTTCAGCAAAGCTGTGTGATGCACATTTGCAGAAAGGTTTTGAACCACGATGTGACGTGTGTGAGAAACGCTTTAACAGGAGAATCCACTGACGGGATGGGTTCGGCTGCACCTGTAGCAGGGCTGCAGCTCCAGATCAGAGCCCGAACATTGAGATCTGATGGGCCAACAGGGGCAGGATCTGCAATTTCACCAGCGGCCAAATAACTCCGCAGGGAAACACTGCGCTGCGTTACTCAAACACGGGCACAGCGGGTTCGAAGCGGCCACAAAACGTCCCCCCGTGTCGGAARGCGGCTGTCACCGCGGCCGTGTCACCGTGCCGAGCTCCGGCCCTGCTCCGGCCCCGCTCCGGCCCTGAGGGAGCCCCGGGCCCGGCCCGGCCGAGCGGACACCGGGCCGATGCCGCCGCTCGCTCCTGCGGGCCCGGGAAGCGCCGCCCGCCGCCTTAACGGGGTGATTAGGGAATAATATAATTATATAAGTRATATAGAGAATATAAATGCCCCCTCGTGCTCGGGGCGGCCGCAGCGGGCCCCCACCTGCGGCTGTACCGGGAAGCACCGGCGGCACCGYTCGCCTCAGAGMGAGGASGGTGATGCTGGGCCCTSCCCGCCACAGCGGGTACCGGGCGCYCCAAACCCKCAGCGCGGATCCCGCCCCGCTACAACCCCCCGGGAGCCGGGGAGGGTGTGGGGCCGCCCCGGGCCGAGGCGAACCGGGGGAATCCGCGTTACCTCAGCGCCGCCGCCGCCGCCGCCCGGCCGCCATCTTAGAGCCGCTCCTCCCGCGCCGCCTCCCTCAGCCGCGGCCACGCCCCCCTCAGCCGCGGCCACGCCCCCCTCAGCCGCGGCCACGCCCCCTCAGCCGAGGCCACGCCCACCCGGCCAGCGGCGCCCTCTGATTGGTCACTGAGGCAGGGGGCGGGGCGAGTGCGGCGGGCGTTCGATTTCTTTCATTAATTAATTTAATTTCGGTTTATTAATTCGGAGGAATTGTTCGCTGGGAGGGTGCGGAGGCCCCAGCGCAGGGTGCCCAGAGAAACTGTGGCTGCTCCAGCCCTGGCAGTGTCCCAGGCCAGGCTGGACAGCGCTTGGAGCACCCTGGAACACCCCATGGCAGGGGGGGAATGGGATGAGCTTTAAGCGCCTTCCTTCCAAAATAAACAATTCTAGGGCTTTATGATTTATTGCTGCTTCTAGAAAAAATCAGTACAGCCCCTCTCATGTTCGGCTGTGCTCTGGCTTGGTGTGGCAATGACACTGGAGGTGTCGCCTCTCTGTGCTCTCTTCTGGGCCATGGCTGTCATCCTGCTGTCTCCTCAACAATTACAAAGCCATTGCTGGGATATTTTGGGTGAAGCCAGGGCCACCCGCTGCTCAGAGCCCTGCAAAAACCAAGCAGAGAGAGTTCCATTCCCGCAGTGGGCTCTCCAGGGTTAATTGGGAAGGATCCCGGGGGTGATTAATGCCCTGGGTCCTGCCTAAGCTGTCCCAAGCCAATTAGGTGCCAACGAGCCCCTTGTGGGTTTGGAAAGCTGCTTAGGGCATTACAACCCCTCCATTCCTGTGAATCCCCTTAATCGAGTCCAGAAGCAATTAGTTAATCAATGTCACCCCGGGCAGGAGCAGGTTGTGTCTGGGTCCGGCCGGTGTCTGACCGCTCCTCTGCCCTCCCGCTGCCCAGCCTGCCCCGTTCCCCGGCCAGCACCTCGCTGGCAGAGCCCCAAGTGCCGGAAAGAACGGGAACGATTTTGCAAGATGTGCCTGGCGGGTCCCGGCACGGTCACTCGCTCCACACGTGAACCGGGGCGGAAGGAGCCCCGAAACAGCGGCGGGGATGTCCTGGGGGAGGGATGGGGACGGGAGGGGTCGGTGCACCCCAATAATCTGTGTGTGTACATCCGTGTACCTGTGTGCTCATACATCCGTGTACCTGTGTGCTCACAGATCCATGTGTCTGTGCACCTGTACATCCATGTACCTGTGTGCTCGTACATCCGTGTGCCCATGTGCGTGTACATCCGTGTACCCGTGTGCTCACACATCTGTGTACCTATGCCCCTGTACATCCATGCACCCGTGTGCTTGTACATCCGTGTACATCCATGTACTCGTGTGCTGTTACATCCGCGTACCCGTGTGCTCGTACATCCGTGTGCCCATGTGCACGTACATCCATGTACCTGTGTGTCCCTGTACATCCGTGTACCTGTGTGCTCATACATCCATGTACCTGTGTGCACATACATCCGTGTACCTGTGCCCCTGTACATCCATGCACCCGTGTGCTCGTACATCCGTGTACCTCTGTGCTCCTGTACATCCGTGTACCTGTGTGCTCATATATCCGTGTACCCGTGTGCTCGTACATCCATGCACCCATGTGCCTGTACATACATGTCCCCGTGTGCTCATACATCCGTGTGCCCATGTGCTCGTACATCCATGTACCTGTGCCCCTGTACATCCATGTGCCCCTGTACATCCATGTACCCGTGTGCTCATACATCCATGTGTCTGTGTGCTCATATATCCATGTATCTGTGCCCCGGTACATCCGTGTGCCCCTGTACATCCATGTACCCGTGTCCCTGTACATCCATGTACCCGTGTGCTCATACATCCATGCACCCATGTGCTCATACATCCGTGTACCTGTGCCCCTGTACATCGATGTACCCGTGCACCCCGGTGCCCGGGCACCCCCGCACCCCCTCCCTCCCGCAGTCGCTGTGGTCCCCCCGCAGCTGCCGTCCCACCCCACCCTATCCCCGCCATGGGTGACAAGGGCTAGGGTTACCCTGTGCCCGCGCTGACAGCTCTCCCCGTGGCCAGCACTGGCCCGTGGCCAGCCAGCTGGCCGCCGTGTCCGGGGCTGTTTTCAGCGAGGGCTGTGCTCACSCTCTGCCCCCGCCGCCGTTTCTGGGTCAGGATTTGCACCCCAGCAGCGGAGCCAGCTGGGTCAGGGCTGTGACAGCGGTGTGGGGACAGCCCGAGCAGCCCCCGCGGTGTCTGGGGACACAGAGGAGCCCCCGAACCCCCGCCTGGGGAGGGGACACCCTGCTGCCCGTGCCAGGCGCGGGGGCTGCGAATCCCCAGAGCTGCCTCTCCCCTCCAAGCACACAGRGAGCTGTTTGCACCCCACAAGTGTCATGTTTTGGGTGGGAAAAGGGACAAACCCTGTACGAGCCCCCCTCTGCTGCTGCTGGCCCACCCCTGATTTCTGCAGCCATCACAATGTCCTGATGACCACGGGGCTGTTTTTTCCCCTCCCTGCCCGCACTCTGACGCTGTTTTGGGGTCCACCCCGGGACCTGGCCGTGCTGTTCCCAGGATGTGCCACCCCCTGACCCTGTTTCCCCCCAGCTCCGGTTGAGGCATGCCCACGGCACGGGCGGGCAGGGTCTCCTGGACAGCCTGTGCCCTTGTTGTTTATTTTACCCCGTGGATGGCTCACCGCCGTGTGACAGGTGCTGTCCCCGACACCCGACACCGCCACCGGGATGGGGATCCGCGTGACCGCGGAGCGCCCCATAAATAGCGGGGCCGAGGGGCGCCGGCAGTGACAGCCGCGACAGGACAGCGCTGACGAGCCCATGGATTTCCAAGCCGGCCTCTTGCAGGATGGCAGCCCCATGGAGAGCCTGGAGAAGCAGCTCATCTGCCCCATCTGCCTGGAGATGTTCAGCAAGCCCGTGGTGATCCTGCCCTGCCAGCACAACCTGTGCCGCAAATGCGCCAACGACGTCTTCCAGGTGAGCCCCCCGCGCCCATCCCGTCCCTCTGGGGGTGTTTTTGGGGACACTGAGGGATGTTCGCCTTCCCCTGCCAGGCCGCCAACCCGTACTGGCAGAACCGGGGCAGTTTGATTTCGGGGGGCCGGTTCCGGTGCCCCTCGTGCCGCCACGAGGTGCTGCTGGACCGCCACGGTGTCTACGGGCTGCARAGGAACCTGCTGGTGGAGAACATCATCGATATCTACAAGCAGGAGTGCTCCAGGTGGGTTTTGAGGACACGGGGATGAGGGGATGTCCCCCTCCTGTGTGTCACCCCCAGAGTGTCACCACAGCGGGCTGAGATGGGCAAGAAACTGGGATTCTCTCTGCTGCCTCACTGATCCCCAAATCAAATCTTTTCCTGACTCAAATCTTCCTCCCTCAATCAAAATCTGCCTGCCACCACTCAAAACTTCCTCCCCAGACCCAAATCTTCCTCTCCCAACCAATTTCTCCCCCTTGACAGGAGCAGTTTGTGCCCTGGCTGTCTCAGGGGCTCCCTGGTGAGGGTGGTGGCAGCTGGGCAGGTTCCTCTGCCCCCCAAACGCTTTTTCTGGAACATTCAGCGGGAGATAAGAGGTGTGGGGACCAAATCCAGGCACTGCTGGTGACAACAGCACTGATAAGGGACAGTTTGGGGGGGTCCAAGCATGAGCTGGGGGGGGACAGAGGGGTCGCAGGTTCTCGAGGCAGAGCCTGGCCAAATTCCCACTGTAAATATTGTTTGAGAGCCATGGGGACGGGGACGATGGCACGTGGCAGGTGTCCCCAGCCTCGGGGGGGCCGGGGGGCCCAGCTCTGTCCCCGGCTCACAGGGTTGGCTTGTCCCCGTGTCCCTCCCTGCTGGGGATGGGACGATTGGGCTGCAGCCCCCGAGCGGGACCCCCGGGGTGCCCCCACCCTGGTCACACATAGGGATGGGTGACAATAAATCCGGGCAGACAAGGCTAAAATTAGGCACCAGTGCAGCGCTGGATCATGGCACCCCGTCCCAGGGCTGACCACTGCCAGACCCAGCGCTGTGCTGGTTTAAACTGGGATGGACTGGGCGTGGGGTCTGCAGAGGCACCSAGCTTGGGATCGTGCCAGGACCCAGCCTGGGGACCCGATTTGGGGGTGACTGTGCAGCATCAGTGGGGGCGGGTKTGACAATGGGGACACTGTGGTGGCAGGGGTGTCTTTGTGATGGGGATGTCACCATGGTCTGGGTGTCCCGGGGATGTCACTGTGCTGTGGGTGTCCCTATGACAGGTATGTCACCCTGCTGTGGGTATCCTGGGGATGTCACCCTGCTCTGGGTGTCAGTGTGATGGGGATGTCACCCTGCTCTGGGTGTCCCGGGGATGTCACCCTGCTCTGGGTGTCCCCATGACGGGGCCATCACCCTGCTCTGGGTGTCTCTGTGACAGGGATATCACCCTGCTCTGGGTGTCCCGGGTATGTCACCATGCTCTGGGTGTCCCTGTGACGGGGATGTCACCCTGCTCTGGGTGTCCCAGGGATGTCACCGTGCTCTGGGTGTCCCTGTGATGGGGATGTCACCCTGCTGTGGGTGTCCCGGGGATGTCACCNTGCTCTGGGTGTCCCTGTGATGGGGATGTCACCCTGCTGTGGGTGTCCCGGGGATGTCACCCTGCTCTGGGTGTCCCTGTGATGGGGATGTCACCCTGCTGTGGGTGTCCCGGGGATGTCACCGTGCTCTGGGTGTCCCCATGACGGGGCCATCACCCTGCTCTGGGTGTCTCTGTGACAGGGATATCACCCTGCTCTGGGTGTCCCGGGGATGTCACCCTGCTCTGGGTGTCCCAGGGATGTCACCCTGCTCTGGGTGTCCCTGTGACGGGGATGTCACCCTGCTCTGGGTGTCCCTGTGACGGGGATGTCACCCTGGCCGTGCCGCTGTCCCCAGCAGGCCACTGAAGAAGGAGGAAGCCCCGATGTGCAAGGAGCACGAGGACGAGCGGATCAACATCTACTGCGTCACCTGCGAGGTGCCCACCTGCTCCATGTGCAAGGTGTTCGGAGCCCACAAGGACTGCGAGGTGGCCCCTCTGCAAAGCGTCTTCCAGGGACAGAAGGTGCCGTGGAGGGGGGTTCTGGGGGTGCTGGGACCATGTGCTCAGCTGGGACAGTGACAAATGYCACCGGGATTGGCTCACGGGGTATTTATAGCCCGCGGGTGACTTCGCCCAGGAGACAGACTATATTTAGAGCAGGCTGGTGGGGCTGTGGGGGAGCAGGGTTGGGGACAAGCAATGCCCASCCTGTCCCCAMTCTGGGATGGGACAAATCCCCRTCCCCACAGGAGTTCAAACCTTTTCCGTCTGTCCCTCGCCAGACCGAGCTGAACAACTGCATCTCCATGCTGGTGGCGGGCAAYGACCGGATCCAGACCATCATCTCCCAGCTGGAGGACTCCTGCCAGAGCACCGAGGTGAGCCAAGAGGGGAGAGGAGCCCCCTAAAAACCCGGGGGTGAAACCTCAGCCGGGGATGGGGTGGAGACCGCGGGGCGGGGAATCCCTCGGGATGCTGCCGGTGCCGGAGGGACACARAGGTGACACCCTCGTCCCTTGTCCCCGCAGGAGAACAGCGAGGCGGCCAAACGGGAGCTCTGCGCTCGCTTTGACGCCCTGGCGGCGCTGCTGGAGGAGAAAAAGGCGGAGCTGCTGCAGCGCATCGCCCGGGAGCAGGCGGACAAGACTGCCTTCATCCAGAGCCTGGTGTGCCAGTACAAGGAGCAGCTGGAGAARTCGAGCCGGCTGGTGGAGACAGCCATCCAGGCCGCCGAGGAGACCGGGGGGGCCGCCTTCCTCATGGTGAGACCCCCAAACCTTCCCCCGCACTGTTGGGGATGCCCTGGTGGCGGCTGAGTAGCTTCACTCACCTCTTCCTCCTCCTCTTCTTTCTCCTCCTCCTCCTCTTCCTCCTCCTCCTCCTTCCCGTTCTCTCTCCCCGCAGAATGCCAAGCAGCTCATCAAAACGTAAGTGCCAGAACTGGGGGAATCTCCACGATCCAAGCCCCGCGGGCAACATTTGGGTGGGGGGATGCCCTGAGCCCCTGCCCCGGCGCCCCGCGGTCCCCCAGCCCAGCGAGGGGACAGGGACACGCACTCACATCGGCGCTCTCCCCGCCCAGGATCGTGGAAGCCTCCAAGGGTGGTCGCCTGGAAAAAATCGAGCAGGGATACGAGAGCATGGACGCGTTCTCCGTGAGCCTGGACCACCTCACCGAGGCCGTCCACGCCCTGGATTTCGACCCCGGTAATTGAGCCCCCAACGCCCCTTCACCAGCTCCCACCGCCCCGGTGACAGCCACCGCATTTCCTGGCGGCTCCCGGTGACCTTTGGCCKCTTGTTCGCAGCAGAGGAGGATGAGGAGTACTTTGATGGGGAGGAAGAAGAGGTGGAAGAGACCGCAGCGCCCGAGAGGACAGTGATGGGTAAGGCCGATCCCACCCCTCAGAACCCTCGAGCACCCATGGGGGAGCTCTGAGGGGCTCGGACCCTCCTTAATCCCCCCATCCTCTCCCCGACAGCTTCCCTGTAGCCACAGAAACGTTGCCGGCGCGGGAGAAACGCCCCCGGGCACGGGATGTCCGGCGACAGCTTTGGGATAGSGGGGGACACGCGGCGGGGACCGGCAGCCTGGCGAGCCCGCCCCAGCACAGGACACTTTTCTATACGGGTGCAAACAGGACAATTCCGCACGTTTTGTAATTCCCTTGTTTTGTATATAATTGTCACGGATTTGAAATTTGTGGATTTTGTAAAGAAAACCGGCTCTTCGCGTGGTTATTTCTCCTTGCTCGCGGTGGGCACCGGGGGAGCGGGGGGTTTGCCAGGATGCTCCCGGCGTGGCAGAGGGATTCCTCCGCTCCAAATCTTAATTTCCAACCTCATTAGCACCTCCGGCAGCGCYGGCGGCCGCTCCTGGCCGCTTGCCGGGGATGTAACAGGTCGGCACCCCGCAGGATTTATCTCCTGGGGATGGGATGCCCTGTCCAGAGCCCTCCCGGTGTTGGGGATGTGGAAAAAGCGGGGCTGAGGATGCTCCAGACTGTGCCAATCCCTGAAATGGGCATTGTCTCGGCATCGAGCTGCTGGTTTGCTGCTGACCGGGCTCAAAAATACACCTTGGATGCAAAAATATAAACGCAAAAATGCATCATAAATGCAAAAATGCATCCTAAATGCAGAAGTACCCCCATAAATGCTTTTCTCCTGCAAAAACATAAATCCAGCTCGGCTGGGAAACTGAGGCAGCATCCAGAGCTGAGCCACAATCGCAATGAGCCCCGGGGTAATTCGCGCTGCTCAGTCGGGGTGGGGGGCAGGAATCCCTGCTGGGGAGGGGGATCGGCTCCAGGATTGTCCATCACACGGATCAAAACTGGGGGTTCTGAGAGCTCCCCAAAACGGCGAGTGGGAGTCACCGTGAGGCTTCGGAGGGATCGCTTCATCCCCCTGTGCCTCGGGGGCTGCCCCCAGCCCGGGCCGTGCAGCTCCCGGGGGTGTTTCGGATGGGTCCCAGAGCGATTCCCCCTCCTCAGCAGCCCCCCAGGCGAGGGGGCCCAGCCCGGGGCCGGCTCCGCGGGCGCTTTGCAGCCGGCTTGGCCGTCCCTCCTCCAGCCGCGATTTGCACACGAATCCCGGCTCTTCACACGAGCCGAGGCCACCGGCTGCCACCAGCGCCGGCCACACGCCGGGGTCACCAGAGCCCGACCCGGAGGAGGATGGCAGCCGGCGACGAGAAGCGGCACCTCCTGAGCGACAGCACGGCCGGGTACGGGGGTGCTGGGGGGGCTCCCGAGTGGGGTCCGGCCGGGGGGGAGCACTGAGGGTCCCCAAAACCCTCCCAGCCCCTCCTCCAGCCCCAACCACCCCTCTGGCCGCCAGGTCCTACGTGGGGGCCGTGCACAAGGACGGGCACAACGCGGCGCAGGGACAAGCGCCCGCCCTGGAGTTGGGGACACGGCGTGGGCGGCAYTGCCACACGCGAGGGGCCGATGGCCACCCCGGGCAGCAGCAGCGAGCCCGCAGGAAGCTCTACCTGGCCGCGGGCATCTGCCTCTTCTTCATGGTGGGGGAAGCCGTGGGTGAGTGTGGGGCGGGGTCCCCGTGGGTCACCCCGGGGTGCTGCCCACAGCCCCTCTTGTGGTGCGGCCGGAGCTCCCTGCGGGTTCTCCGTGGGGTCAGAACCCCCAGTGGGGTCGGGGGGTGAGGTGGTGTGTGCCCAGCTTGGGGCAGCGCCCCTGCCATGTCCCCCGATGTCCCCCCGATGTCCCCCCCATGTCCCCCGATGTCCCCACATGTCCCCCCGATGTCCCCCGATGCCCTGTGTTCGCAGGCGGGTACCTGGCGCACAGCCTGGCCATCCTGACGGACGCTGCCCACCTCCTGACGGACTTTGCCAGCATCATGATCAGCCTCTTTGCGCTCTGGGTGTCCTCGCGTCCCCCCACCAAAACCATGAACTTCGGGTGGCACCGGGCAGGTAACGGCGGTGGCAGCGCCCCGGGGATGCCATCGGGRCACCGTGGGGACCGGGTGCTTTGGGGTGCCCTGAGGGGCCTGGCAAAGCCCTGGCACCACGAGCAGGGCAAGAAGGAGGGCGAGGAGGGCGAGCAGGGATGAGTTTGGGGTGCCCGATCCCCCGGGGAGCCGGGAATGGCGCTCGGAACGGGCAGAGATGCAGCAATGTGGGGCGGGGTCTCTCCGCAGAGATCCTGGGGGCCCTGCTCTCCGTGCTCTCCATCTGGGTGGTCACGGGGGTCCTGGTGTACATGGGGGCCCAGCGCCTGCTCTCGGGGGACTACGACATCGAGGGCGGGGTCATGCTCATCACCTCGGCCTGTGCCGTGGCCGTCAACATCGTGTACGTACCCCGTGCCCGGCCCGGGTGTCCCCTCCCCGAGCCCCGGGGTGTCACCGGGGTGTCACCGGGGTGTCACCGGGGTGTCACCGCTGCCCTGCCCGCAGGATGGGGATGGCTCTGCACCAGACGGGCCACGGGCACAGCCACGGAGGGGCCGGCGAGCAGCCCAACGCCAGCGTCCGTGCTGCCTTCGTCCACGTGGTGGGGGACCTGCTGCAGAGCGTCGGCGTCCTCATCGCCTCCTACATCATCTTCTTCAAGGTCTGRGTGGGACTGGGGGCAAAGGGGGTGMTGGGGACATGGGGAYRGCRGCTTCAGACTGTCCTGGTCAGGCACAGGGCGAGGCAGAGCGGACTGTGTGCCCTCCCGGCCGGTGCTGACGGGGTTTGGGGTGGGGTGATGGTGCCGGGGGTCCCTCACCCCCTGCCACCCCCTCCAGCCCGAGTACAAGTACGTGGATCCCATCTGCACCTTCCTCTTCTCCGCACTGGTGCTGGGGACAACGCTGACCATCCTCCGCGACGTCCTCCTCGTCCTGATGGAGGGTAGGGACACACCGGGGTGGTGGGGACAGGGCTGCGGGGTCACCCCCGGGTGTCCTGGGCCCCGTCCCTGCAGCTCCCGCTGCTCCCCTTCCGCAGGGACCCCCAAAGGGATGGATTTCAACGCGGTGCAGGAGATGCTGCTGGCGGTGCGGGGCGTGGAGGCCGTGCACAGCCTGCACATTTGGGCGCTGACGGCGGCCCAGCCGCTGCTCTCGGTGCACATCGCCATCAGTGAGTGTCGCAGTGTCGCAGGGCAGGGCGCGGTGGGCTCGGGGTTCCCCCGTGCCCAGAATTCCCTGATTTTCTCCCGGCAGACGCGGCCGCCAGCGCGCAGGAGGTGCTGGAGGAGGCCAGCTCCCGGCTGCAGGGCGCTTTCCGCTTCCACACCACCACCATCCAGGTGGAGAGCTACTCGGAGGAGATGCGGGACTGCCGGCAGTGCCAGCCCCCCCGCGACTGACCGCCGGCCTYCTTTTCTGTGTGTGGGAAATAAAGCAGAGCGCACGGGGCTGTGTGGGGGATGTTGGCTCTGCCTGTTCTCTCCGGTATCTGCGGGAGCCAAGGACAGACCCAGGGCTGTGCCAGCCGGAGGAGAGGGCTCTTGGAGGCCAACCGCGTAATTTTCGCTATTTCTATTCAGCTGGGAGGAAAGGCAGCTAAAACACAGCTAAAACACCCCCTTTTCCCTTCTCCGGGGAGCGCTGCGAGGCAATGGGGTGCTGCACTGCCCAGGGACTGAGGGGACCAAGCTGGAGGCGGGGAGGGAGGTCACACACATCCCTTATCGCTGCTCTGTTTGCCCTCGGCAAGGTGAAGGACTCGCCCTCCCCGCAGGGCTCGGGGGAGCTGCGAGTGCGGCCAGGAGCTGCTCGGGTGATTGCCGGGGTGCTCGAAACTTCCCGGGTGATTCTCRGGGTGCACCCAAAATCGGGTGATTCCCGGGGTGCCCAAAAGTGTCCRGTTGGTTCCCGCGGTGCACCCAAAACCGGGTGCTCCCCCACATCCTACAGCCGCCATCCGTTCCTCTGCACCCTCCTTTATTGCACTGGTAAAACCCAATAACGAGTAAAACCCCGTCAGCAGCRGCCGCCGCCCCCGGAGAGCTCYGMGCACCGGGARYKGGGCACCGGAGCCGGCCCCGAGCCCGGCAGCCCTCACGGCTTCTCCAAGCGCGGGTATTTCTTGCGCAGGACGGAGACCTGGTCTTTGAAGAGGACGGGGTCGAGCCGCAGCTGGGAGGACACCAGGGGCATGTAGCCAAACCAGTCGGCCAACTGGTCCAGGCAGTCCTGCCGCTGGGAGGATCTCCGGCTGCCGGCAGTGCCCTTCGCCGCGGCCGGAGCGGAGTGTGGGGTCTGGGGGGTCCCCGCAGCCCCATCCCTGCACTGCTCCTGCTGGGCCGCCCCCTCCTTGTGCTGCTTGCGCTGGGTCACCTTGATGGGTGGCAGCTTGGTGACGGCGGCCACCAGCACGTTCATCAGGATGTCCTCGCAGGCGGCCAGCCCGTCCACCAGCTCCCGCAGCCCCGCGGGCAGGTACTCGGTGAAGAGGGTGTGGTAATACCTGGGGGGAGAATGGGGTGAGGGGCGGGATGTGCCGAGCCCCCTGACCCACCGGCCCCGTCCCGGCCCCACCGACCCCGTCCCAGCCCCGTCCCGGCCCCATCCCGGCCCCACCGGCCCGTCCCCGGCCCCTCTCCGGCCCCACACCTGTGGTAGAAGGCGGCGGCCGTGAGGACGATGGAGAGCTCGTTGTTCCATTTGGAGGTGTAGCCCCAGCGCCCCTGCTCGCGGTCCCAGAAGTGGCTCTGCGCGGGGAAGCCCACGATGCGCTCGGGRAAGCTGCGCCACACCACGAAGGCAAAGTCCACCTGGCACGGGATGGGCGCGGTGTCACCCGCAGAGGTGTCACCCACCGCGGGGACCTCAGGGAGGGGGTCACCGCTGCCCCTGGAGGGCGTGGGGACATGGGGACAGGCCAGTGGTGACCGCTGGGMACCCGAGGGAGCGGGGAGCACCTCGCTGGTGGAGAGGATGGTGTGCTCGTCCAGGCTCAGCACCGCGTCCGTCTGGATGGCCTCGAAGGGGAAGAAGCGGTCACTGAGCTGTGGAGGGAGCAAGGACAGGCTGGGCTGTGCCATGGGGTGGGTGCTGTGC
>NW_026623807.1:138694-144675 GCF_030028575.1 Malurus melanocephalus | reverse complement strand
CCCATCCCCTCCCCAATCCAGGGGCCTCATTCCCATCCCCTCCCCAATCCAGGGGCCTCATTTATCCCACTGAATGCACAGATTGATTGGGGACTCAGCTCCTCCCACCTGCGCGCAGTACTGGGATGCAGAGACAGCTTGAATGAGCCTGAGGATGGACTGGGACGGGGACCCTGCTTGCGAGACCGCCCGGATGAAAGCCGTGAACTTCTTGGAGGGGCTGGAGCCTGAAAAAAAGATGGGAAAGAACGGGTGGTGTGGCACAGCCCGAGCCTGCCGCGCTCAGCCGGGACGGGCAGGATCCTACCGTGCTGCAGGTAGTAGAAAGGAAAATCCCCGAGGTGGGTGGAGAAATCAGGCAGGACCARGAGCCCGCCGGGCAGCGCGTTCCAGAGGAATCGGGAGCGGGAGCGGTGCGGGGCCAGGCGGTCCTTGATGATCTGCCGGAGGGCGGAGTGATGCTCGAACGGTAGATTCGAGCCGGGGAGGGGAGCTCGGGGCGCGGGGCTCACCTCCAGCGTGGTGTGCACGATCTTGTCCACCGAGGAGAAGTAGGCGTCCCACAGGAGCTGCGTCTGCTGCTGGAAGGCCAGGACGCGCTCGGGGTGGATGCAGCGCACGGCGGAGGGGATCTGTGCCGGGACGGGCACCAGCTCAGAGCTCCCCGCTGCCTCTGCCACCTCCTTCTGTCCCAGCCGTGCCAGGGGCTGGGTGCCACCATCCCGCTGTGCCCAGAGCCGGGCTGAGCCCAGGATTCCCAAGGGTTTGTGTCTGGGAGGATGCTCCATCCCTTCCCCCCGAAATGAGCAGTGCCCCAGGGCTGCACTGGGACGGGACCCCCATTCCATGATGGACCAGGCTCAGCCGTGAGGGGCTCACCCCAAACTTGGCTCCATCACCCCTGGCAATAGATCTGGGGGTCTCTTGCCCGGCGTGGGGCAGGATCGGGGCTCGGTACCTGCAGCAGGAGCCTCTCGCTGCCCACGACCGCAGCTTTGCCCCAGTCGATGGCCTCGGCGAAGGGCAGCTCCCAGCCGTCACTCAGCAGCACCGGGATGCAGGCGGCCTGCGGAGGGACCCCTCAGGGTGGGACAGAGCCCCCAGAGCCCAGGGARGGGGTCACCTGTGCCCCTACACCCCCTGTACCTGCAGAGCCTCGAGGAAGCGGAAGGACCCCAAGCGCCTGCCCCGGGGCACGATGCAGAAAGTGGAGTTGTGCAGCAGCTCCTGGTAATCAAACCTGGGGTGGGAGAAGGGGCTGGGGTCAGGCSTGGCCCCCTCCCCTCCTGTGAGCATCCCGAGGGTGTCACTGGAACCTGGAAGGATGCAGCCAACCAGGGCAGCATCAGGGCCGGTTTGGGCTGATTTTGGCTCTGAATATCCCGGGTTTTGTGGGAGCAGAGATGTCCTGGGTGATAAAGGGATGTACGTGGGTATCCCTTAAAGAACGGGGACCAGGACAGGACCCCAGCGCCTTTTGAAGGCGTGACCCAGCTCCTCCACCCCCCAGCAATGTCACCGCACCCCAATCCCCGAGCCCGAAACTGCAGCGGCTCCCGTGCCGTGCCCAGACCTGCCGGGCAGGACCAGCCCTGCCTGCCCTGGCAGCGTTCGGGGGGGCTGTGGGTGCTGCCAGCGCGGCCCCCCCGGGCCCGTGGGGCTCTCAAAGCCCCTTCTGTGCCGCGATGGGGAGAGGCTCGTCCGCTGCCGGGTCCCTGCGGCCGCGCCGGAAAATCCAATATTGACTTAAGGTCGGGACAGACCCCGTCTGTTCCTGCCCGCGGGGAGGGGCAGCCGGTCCTGGATGGGCTGGGGGGTTTTCGCGTGGTCCGGGTGGGCTTGGGGAAGCCAAAAAGCGCCCTTGAAATGAGCTGCTCKCCAGGAGGAAGGGTCTCCCTGCGGTGGGCGCCGGGCCAGGCTGGGAGCTGGGGATGCCGGAGCACCCAGGGGCGCTCCGGGATGCGGGAAATCAACCCCAATGCCGAGRCACGAAGTTCTACAATAAAATCCGCCTCTGGATGAACCTCCCCAGCGTCTCCAAAGGATGCCAAAACCTCGAGTCGTTAACACCCCAACCCCTGGCCGGGCACCGCAGGGGTGACAGCGGCTCAAACAGCAGCGACAGCCACAWCGCCGGGGCCAGACACCTCTGCCACAGCTCCTCGGGGACCCCCAGAACCAGCCGTGACCCCCGGCACCTCCGGGGGACCATTCCCGCCGGCGGGGCAGGGTGGGCAGCGCGGCGGTGCCGCCGGGAGCCTGGCGCCGGCCGGGCTGCGGGGCCGGAGCTCCCGATGGAAATACTTCGCTCCTGACGCGCTGCGGTTTCCGGGCAATCACGCCGTCAGGGCTTCCTTGTTTTGTTAGGAGCCGGGACGGGCGCCCGCCGCGCTCCCTTGGCCAGGCCCCTCCGCGGCTCCGGCCAGGCACGGTGCCACCGGGAGCGGCGGCTCCGCAGAGCCCGTCCCAGCCCGGTCTGGCTGCTCCGAGAGCCGGGCAAAGCGCTGCCACAAGCTGCCCTTTATCCCGGCACAGACCCAGGATTGTTTTGGGCATTAGGAGGGTGATGGAGCCCCCAGCAAAGCTTTGCTCTGCTCCCCGAGCTGCCTCCGCCGCGACAGAACCCAGCGGTCCCAACGCACCGGGAGAACGGGGCCGCTGGGTGTCACTTGGCACTTGTGGTGTGTCCCCTCCCCGCTGGCCTGTTCCCTGTCCAAATCTGGGAACATCTCCCGGGGCAGGAGGGCACCGATCCCCGCGGGAGGTCGGGCAGAGCCGGCTCCAATGGAGATGCCGGTGGTTTTTGCCCAGTCCCGCAGGGATGAGCMGGGCGGCGGCGGTTCGGGGTCACACAGGAGCACGCTGCCCTGTGCCACGTGTTCCCCGTGGATCCGCTGCCCAAAGCCATCCTGGGAGAGGTGTAAATCTCCCTGTATTTGCAAACAGCATTAGGGGATTACCTGGGTGGGCGGATGGGGGGGAAATCTCATCCCGCTGCTCCGTGAGCAGTGCGGGGCTGAGCCGGTGTCCCCTGTCCTGCCAACCCCACTGTCCTGCGATGCCCCATCCCAAAAGGACTYTGCTGCAAGTGCTGACCCTGCTGGGCTGGTGGCACCTCCAGACAGAGCCATGTGGTGCCTGACCCATCCCAAAGCCCCGGCTAATCCCAGTGCCAGCACCCCAGCTCCACTTTTACCTCCCGGCACCTCCTAAGACGCTTTGAGGATGATGCCCAACGCGGCCTCTCCCCATCTGCTCTCCAGCCGGGTGGCTGGAGGATGTCCCCAGGCGTGGGATGGGGACCTGCCCGTTGTCTGTGGGATGGGGTCTGTGTTTGCCAGCCCTGGACTGGATCCATCCCCGGTGATGGGTCCCAGGTAGTGGCATGGGAAGGTGAGGAGCTGGCGTGTGTGCCTGCAGCACGGAACCCCCCAAACTCACAGAACTTTGCCTCCCCCAATTTTTTGTGCACCAAGGTCCAACACACACTGCTGCCACCATGTCCATTTGTGTTGGGGATGCAGAGGGACCCCCACCCACCACCACCAGTTAAGCTCGGGGCTGCCCGCACCGGGACCCGCCARTTTTGTGGGATTTTCAGTGGAGCCAGTGAGGGGGGGATGTTTCGGGCTCATCTCCAAGAGAAACGTTTATGTTGGGGGAGAGCGGGAGGGGGGAGAAGAAAAGCGTCATTCATCAGCGTTCGGAAAAAGGGAAATCGTATTAGAGGCGGTGGCAGCGATTGCAGATAAGAGCCGCTCTCGCCAGATTACTCCAACTTTAATACAGAGCAGGAAAGCCCTGAGCAGTCAGCGCYTCGCTCCCCGCTGTGCCACGGAACCCTCATCTATTTCAGGACAGCCCAAAATTCCCTCTCTGGAAGCGCAGCCACCACAGACGGTCAGAGACAGGAACATTTRTGGGGTGTCCCACCCGCCCGGACCCCTTTTCCCTCCTCATCTCCCACTCACTTTTCGTAGTCCACGTTATCCTTGTCGCAGCGCGTGTCCTTGTGCTTCTCCCAGTCCTTGCCGTGCTTGCAGGTGGTGAGGGAGATGATGTCCTTCCCGTTGTGGATGTGGTGCAGCGCGTTCCGGGTGCCGGAGCCGATGCCCGTCAGGTACCGCTTACCCTTAAACACCAGCAGGTATTTTTTTTTCGGGGGCAGCGAGTCCTGGTACAGCCACCCCCTGTCCCCTCCKCGCTGCGGGTGCTCCTTGGAGAAGAGCGGGATGGAGATGTCGAAGCCGGGCCGAAAGCTGTCGGTGTCGAAGCTGGCTTTGGCCAGCATGGCCTGGCCGATATCGAAACCCAGCTCGCCGGTGTAGTTGGGCCAAGTGCCCGAGTARAGGTTGAAGATGAGGTGATTGCGGCCGCCGTTCCAGAGCGGGAAGCCGCGGATTTTCTCATCCACATTCYGGACGTACTGGCCCGAGAGGTGGTCGCGGTCCAGCGTGTCGATGCCSAGGATGAACAGACACGCTTCCTCGGGGTTCCCCGTGTGGTAACGCGAGCGCTGGATGGAGCTGAGGATTTTACCGTAGCTCTCCGAGACGGGCTGGCCCCGCTCCTGGGGGTAGGTGAACACTTTGAAGCCGTGCTTCTCGCACCTGGAGAAGTCGAAGCAGGTTTCCATCCGGCAGCTGCTGCTCCTGTGGATGCTCAGCCTCGCCGCCCGCCGCTCCCGGGGGGACAGCAAGGAAGGGTCCCCATCCCTCTGCAGCTCCTCGGGGTCCGCAAAGCTTTTGAGGAGGGACCGATCCGTCCAGTGGGGCCAGCTCCTCCGGGCTTTGGCTTTCCTCCCGGAAAAGAAAGCGAAATGGCGCAGCTGGTCCCCCCCAAAGAGGAAAAGCAGCAGCCAAGAGGCAAGGAAAGTCAGGAAAATGTATTTCTTCCTGGTCTGCATAGGTTCACAGGCAGCCCCAGCTCCTCATCGGGCTCACACGGGTGCCAGAGTCCGCTGGAAAGGCCGATGTCCCRAACCCCGAGCGGGCGATGGGACAGCTCCTGGCCCCCCGGAATTGTCCTGAGCCCTCGCAGTCTGTGACAAACCCCACTACAGCCCCCTCTGCCCAGGGCTGTGCTGCTTTCTCGGGACCGTCCCGGTGTCCCGCCCGCTCACTTCTCCGGGCCCCCGAGCCGCGACAATGACATTTCCATCTCTTGGCCCAGCTTCAAATCCCTGCAGGAGAGGAGAGGTCGCGCCGTCACCGTCCTGTCGCCGCCAACCGGGTCACCGCGAGTGGCTCCGCACATCCCTGCGGCGGGACCCACCTCCCCAGCCCCCTCGGGAATAAAACCCTGGGAACGAACGCTCCCGCAGCCACCGGAGCGGAGCGCCCCTCTCTCCGAGCTKCTCCCGGTGCCCCCGTTACCTTCGGGCACTCGCGGCCCCGGGTGGGTGTCGGGCCGCCGTGTCCCGGTGCCCCGATRTCCGGCTGCCCGCGGCTCCGGGCTGCATCCCCGGCCGGGAGAAGCGGCGGAGCGGCCCCGCCGGGCTCCCGGTGCGCGGGAGGACCCGCTGCGGGAGGCTCCCGGGGCTGGGGCGCTGGGCGTGTGCGTCCCGCTGGTCACCTTGTCCGTCTGTCCCTGCGCTGGGCTCTCTGTCCCCGTGTCTCCCCGGGTGCCTGTGAAAGACCCCAGCTGTCCGTCTCTGTCCTCCTGTCCCCGGTCCGTCTGTCCCCACCGGGGCTAGTTTTCCCCCTGTCCCCTGTCCCCCTCGGAGCTGGCTGTCCCCTGTCCGTCTGTCCCCACCGGGGCTAGCTGTCCCCCTGTCCCCTGTCCCTCTCGGAGCTGGCTGTCCCCTGTCGGTCTGTCCCGCCCCGGGCTGGCTGTGCCCTGTCTGTCTGTCAGTCCCCCCGGGATTGTCTGTCTCCTGTCCCCTCCCAGAGCTGGCTGTCCCTCGTCCGTCCGTCTGTCTGTCCCGCCCCGTGCTGGCTGTCCGCTGTCCCCTCCCGGATCTGGCTGTGCCCTATCGGTCT
>NW_026623807.1:128969-137006 GCF_030028575.1 Malurus melanocephalus | reverse complement strand
GCCGGCCGGGCAAGCCGGGACCGGAGCTCTGGATCCCGTCCATGGGTGTGACAGCCCGGCCAGCCTCAGCCTGCGGGGGATCGATGGCTCAGGGGCTGATTTGGGGTCCCCTCTCCCTGCCCCGGCCCCAGGGGACAGCTGTAGTGACCATCCTAYCCAGCACCCAGCCGTGCCTCAGTTTCCCGGGGAGCCCGCAGTGGGTCTGCGTGTGTGGGAGCTTGGTAGAGACGGGTTTTACCAAATCTTTGGGTATTTATTTGCCAGCCTGGGCGGCTCGGCCCCGCAGGGAATTAATCCCTGGCCGCAGAGGGGATTACCGAGGGCCCAGGGCTGCTTTAGCTCCAGAAAGCGGATTAAGGGAAGGACAGGGAGCGTGGGGATGGGCACTGAGAGAGAGCCCCAGGGCACCGCCGGCCTCTGGGGGGGACAAGGGGACAGTTCTGGGGACGGGAACCCGGCTGGGTGTGGGCAGGGACAGGGCAGCTCTGGGGCTGGGAGTCAGCACCATGGGCACAGTGTCCCAAAGGGCCCTACAGAGGGGCCGCGGCTGAACTGGTGACACTGGGAGCTGTCATTTTATACTGGTGACACTGGGAACTGTGATTTTATATGGTGACAACGGGAGCTGTGATTTTGTCCTGGTGACACTGGGAGCTGTGATTTTGTCCTGGTGACACCGGGAGCAGTGTCCTGCCCTGGTGACACCGGGATCTGTGCCCGGTACTGGTGGCTACTGGGAGCTGTAGTCCGCGATCACGGGAGGCACTGGGAGCTGTAGGGCAGAGTGCACTGGGGAGCGCTGGGAGCCGTGACCCGGTGTACTGGTGTGTGCGGGGCACCGGGAGCGCGGTACTGGGCGATACTGGGCCATACTGGGCGATACTGGGCGCTGGGGAGGTTGTTGGGAGGCCACAGAGAGGAACTTGGAGCTGGGAGGGCACTGGGAGCTGCAGGACGAGCTCGGGATGGGGGCACTGGGAGCTTTTGGGGAGCACTGGGAGCTGCGGGGGCGAGGGCACTGGGAGCTGGGGTGCAACTGGGCGGCACTGGGGGGGAGCAGCGGCAACTGGGAGGAGCACTGGGAGCTGGGGGTCACCACTGGGCACTGCTGGGAGCTGCGATGGTAACTGGGGGCGCTGGGGGCAGCGCTGGGAGCTGCACGGAGAGCGCTGGGGACGGCACCGGGAAGCGCTGGGAGATGTAGTCCCATACTGGGAGGTGTGGTCCGGGCTCCCAGCGCATACTGGGAGCTGTGTCCGGGTTCCCAGCGCATACTGGGAGCTGTGTCCGGGTTCCCAGCGCATACTGGGAGCTGTGACCCGGGCTCCCAGCGCATACTGGGAGGTGTGGTCCGGGCTCCCAGCGCATACTGGGAGCTGTGACCCGGGCTCCCAGCGCATACTGGGAGGTGTGGTCCGGGCTCCCAGCGCATACTGGGAGTTGTGGTTCCCAGCCCCGGGCGCTGTAGTTCTGCACCGGGGTCCCGTCCCCCTCCGTGCTCGGGGGCTCCTGTGGGTGCCAGCCCCAAAGTGACCCCTGTGCAGTGTCCGGCACCCCCAGCCCCCTGTCCCCGAGGGGGGTGTCCCTCTCTTGGCAGGGTGGCCGTGGGGCAGCCCCGCGATCCCGCTCCGGCAGCTCCCGGGAGAGGAACGGGGCGGTTTCATCCCGGAGCAGCCCCGAGGGAATGCGAGGACAGGAGTGGAACTGGGAATCGTTCTGGGCAATGGCAGAGGGGTGGGGGAAGAAGCGGGGAGCGAGTCGGGGTCCCCGGGGTGGGGGATGCACGCTGACCCCGTGTCTCTGGGCAGGCTCGGCGGCGGCAGCATGGGGGGGATGCTGGCGCTGCCCCCGGGGAACGGACCCCAGCAGGTGGGCTGCACGGATGTCATGGTGGGCTCCACACGGCAGGTACGGGGACAGGGCTGAGGATGGGACAGGGCTGAGGGTGGGACAGGGACAAGGCTGAGGATGGGACAGGGACAGGGCTGAGGATGGCACCGGGACCAGGCTGAGGATGGCACTGGGACAGAGCTGAGGATGGGACAAGGACAGGGCTGAGGATGGCACCGGGACCAGGCTGAGGATGGCACTGGGACAGAGCTGAGGATGGGACAGGGACAGGGCTGAGGATGGCACAGGGCTGAGGATGGCACCGGGACAGGGCTGAGGATGGCACAGGGCTGAGGATGGCACAGAGACAGGTTTCCATGCACGGCAGGGTGGCTGCCACCGCCCTCTGTGCTGTCCCCACCGTGTCCCCCTCCCCTGTCACCCTCAGGGGCTCTTCCTCCGCCTCTTCTACCCGTGCCTGCCCCGTGCCGGGGCCGCGGAGCCGCTCTGGATCCCGCGCTCCGAGTACTGCGGGGGYCTGGCCGATGTCACCCTCGGCCGCCGCTGGTGCTCGGCCCTGCTGGGGATCGCCATCGGTGAGAGGGGACATCCTCACCCCCCGGATTGGGGCACCCCGGTGGCTCCGAGCCCACCCCCCGATTGGGGCACCCCGGTGGGTCCGAGCCCACCCCGTGCCCCGGTGGGTGCTGCAGGCAGGGCTGGGCRCTGCCCGTGTCCCCCCCGTTCCCCGGGGGTTTCTCCTCCCCGCAGGTTCCTGCAGGGTCCCGGTGATCTGGAATGCKCCTTTCAAGCCCCGCAGCAGCGGGTACCCCCTGATCATCTTCTCCCACGGCCTGGGAGCGTTTCGGTAACGGGAGCCCCCCCAGGGCTGGGGCAGGGATTTGGGGGCTCTCCRTGGCCCCACTCGGAGCTGCCCCGACCCCTTTCTGCTCCATCTCCCTTGCAGGACCTTGTACTCCTCTCTCTGCTCGGAGCTGGCGTCCTGGGGCTTYGTGGTGGCAGCGCTGGAGCACAGGTGAGTGCTGTCCCCACCAAAGTCACCTCGGGGCTGCTGGGACACCGTGCCCGGGGGGATTTRCTGGTGTCCCCTTCCCTCCTGTCACCGCAGGGACGGTTCTGCTGCCACCACCTATTTCTGCACGGCGGAGGCTGGCACAGAGGAGTGGATCCCCTTCCAGCGGGTGCCCCGGGGGCAGAAGGAGTTTTATTTCCGAAATAAGCAGGTACCAGGGCGGGGGGTCAGGGTGGGGAGTCCCTCCTGCGCACAGAGCTGGCTCTGCATCCCTGGGGATGCTCTCCCCGATCCCATTCTGCCGCGATGCTGCGGCTGAGCTTTCTCCTTGGAGACGAGAAAAATCTGTTCAGCCTGGTGTCCATCTGTCCGGCTCCAGCTGACCCTGGACAGCGTCCCACACGCCCTGGGGAGAGCAGGACTCGSTGCCCAGCCCAGCTCCGCACCGGCTGCTGGGTTTGTTCCCACCGGGATTTTTGTCTCTCTGGGATTATCCCAGACAGCTGCTTGCTGGGGAGCAGGAAGGTTTCCTGCCGAGCCAAGTTCTCCCCCTCTGTTTGTTTCTGCCTCATTTAAAAGGACAACAGCAAGCGGAGATTAGTCGTGGAAAAGCTCTCTAGGAACGGAGGTGCTTTTGGCAGCCTCGAATCACCTCCCAGCCTGTTATTTTGGTGTGTGCTCWGCCTCACAGTGCACTGCACAGAAAAGGGAAATGGCTTTTCTGAACCYACGAGCAGAAATGGGGAGGAAGGAAGAGAAATAAATGATAAATAGAAAGAAATAGCTGCTGGGTCAATCTCCGTTCCGGCGCTTTCTGTGTTACCGGGAGCAGGAGAGAGGTTTTCGTTGGAGATTTTTGTCACTTGTCACCTTAAATGTGCACAGACAGCAGCGCTGGTGACTCAGGGCAGCAGAGGACGTGGCCTCAAAGTGRCTCCAAGTCAGGGCAGCCTCGTCCTGAATCATTTGGGATTTTAGGATGCTCCTGGGTGGGGCTGGGTTTTAGGGTTTGCTCCTGGTCCCYGTGGTGGTTTGGAGCAGCTGCTGAAAATCCCGGGCTCTCCCTCCTCTTCCTCCCCCCCAGAGCAGAGGCTTTTGCTCATCTCCCGCCGCCTGCTGCCAGATTAACTGAATTAAAAACAACCAACAAAAAGGAACCATTCCAAGAAATGCCCTGTGACCCCGTGGGAGCCGCAGCGCTGCTGYCCCGTGCCAGCTTTGGCATTTCCTACAGCTCAGGGAGAGAGAAACCCTCATTGCAGAGAAACCATGGAGGAGGGAGCCTAGGTGGGCACTGGGGGGAAGATCTGACCCCACATTTGGGGYTGGAAGAGCTGGGTGTGCCAGGGAAGGGCTGACTCTGCTCCAGGTTCACCAGAGAGCGCAGGAATGCGTGCGGGCGCTCCGGCTGTTCCGGGACATCGCCGGGGGCAGAGCTGTCCCAAACATCCTTCAGCAGGACTGGGATCTCTCTGTKCTGAAGGTACCTGGGGCGGGTCTGGGAGCCCCTTGGTGCCAGGGTCTGAGATTTTTCCTCCTGGGATAAGGAGGGGCCGTGCAGAGCCCCAAATCTTCCATCTCTCGGCTTCTTGTGCCCTCTCCTCCCCTGTGGGCACCGGGTCCCATCACCCCTGCAGTGGGACTGGCATTTCCCCCCTTGCAGTGGCACTTTGCTGACATTCCTTTGGCTTTTTCTCCCCTAATTRGTGACCCCCAGCAGCGAGATTTGGGCTCAGACTCCTCAGGCTCTCTCTTTTTTAGGACAGCCTTGATCTGAGCAAAGTGGCCGTCATGGGCCATTCCTTCGGGGGGGTGACAGCGGTGCTGGCCTTGGTGAAGGAGCCCCATTTCAGGTGAGGAACAGCAGGGATGAGGATGAGGAGCTGTGAAGGCTCCAGGACATGGGGCTGGTCCCGTGGGAAGGTGCCTGTGTTCCCTCCCCAGGTGTGCCGTGGCTCTGGACGCCTGGATGTTCCCTCTGGAGAACCTGCTGTACCCCGAGGTGCCCAAACCCGTGCTCTTCATCAACACCGAGAAGTTCCAGACCCCGCAGAGCGTTGCCAAAATGCAGAGGCTGAGCTCCAGGAACAGCCAGACGAGGATTGTGACCGTGCTGTGAGCCCAGGCTGGGGCACCCCCATAAAGGGGAACATCTCTGGGTTCTGATTCCCCTCCCACTGATGCACTGATCCCTTTCCTCGGCCAGGGGAACCGTGCATGAGGACCAGACCGACTTTGCCTTTCTCCCCGGGAAGATCTTCAGCCGCCTYTTTGGTGTGAGGGGCACCCTGGAGCCCCACAAGGCTCTGGCCATCACCAGCCGGGYGGCTCTGGCCTTCCTGCAGCGGCACCTGGGTAGGACCAGGACGGGGAGCGGGGTGGGGGCTTGGGGGCACCGGAGCTTTGGGGCTCCCTGGGGATCAGGGGCGGTGATTCCCAAAGCCCGGGGGTCCTGTGGCTGCTCCTGGAGTGGGACTGGCCAGGCTGTGGTGACCCTGTGACCGTCTGTGACCGTCTGTGACCGTCTGTGACCCTCTGTGACCATCTGTGACTGTCTGTGATTGTCTGTGACTGTCCGTGACCCTCTGTGAGCCCCTGTGACCCTCTGTGACCCTCTGTGACTGTCCGTGACCCTCTGTGACCCTGTGTGACCCTCTGTGACCCTCTGTGACCCTCTGTGACCCTCTGTGACCGTCTGTGACCATCTGTGACCCTCTGTGACTCTCTGTGACCATTTGTGACCCTCTGTGACCCTGTGACCGTCTGTGACCCTCTGTGACCGTCTGTGACCCTCTGTGACCGTCTGTGACTGTCTGTGACCATCCGTGACTCTCTGTGACCCTTTGTGACCATCTGTGACCCTCTGTGACCCTCTGTGACCATCTGTGACTGTCTGTGACTCTGTGACCGTCTGTGACCCTCTGTGACTGTCTGTGACCGTCTGTGCCTGTCTGTGACCCTCTGTGCCCCTCTGTGCCCCGTGCAGAGCTGCAGGAGGTTTTTGCTCAGTGGGACGAGCTCCTGGAAGGCGTCGGGGACTCGGTGGTTGGGGACACGCCGCTCTGCCGCTCTCGCCTGTAGCTGCTCCGAGGTCACTGCTGAGAGCTGGAAAAGCGACTCCTGGAAGGACAGGAGGAGCCTGAGGAGGGCAGGACCTGGGGACAGCGCTCGTGGGACACTCGAGGTGCTCAGGGAATGTGCCCTCCCTGCTCATGTGGCTGCACTGAGGGAATAAAACCCCCAGGAATAAACACTCAGTCGCTGAATAACAAAACCACCGAGGGGTTTGGGGTGGAAGGGCCCTCAAAGACCATCCTCACCTTCACTGAGGGCTGGGGGTGGTTCAGCCACGGCTCAAGGAGATGCAGCATCAGGGCTCCAAGCACAAGGGGAAGGAAAATCCCATAATTGTCCTGGAAAGCCATGCAGATGGCTGACCCCGTGCCTAAAATCTTCAGGGGGAGAGGAGCAGGGTGGTGTTCAGCAGCTGAGTGGAAGGAGGAGACTCTGAGCCCCCAAACAGCACAGGGGTGTGGGATGGGGACTGGGACAGACCTCGGGGATGGAAGGAAAAGGGCCCAGCCTGGGAATAAAGCTTGGGAAGCACCCACAGCACATCCCTGGGTCACACCGGAGATGTCAGAGCAATCTTTGAGGGGATTGTGATCCTCAGCCATCCCGAGGAGGGGCTGGAGCCCTGGAGCCGCAGGGATTTGTCCCSGCAGAGCCCCCGGCGGGGTCCTGGGGGAGGCAGAGGGGTCCTGGACACGGTGCCATCTGCCCTGGCATTGTCCCCGCCGCGTCCTGGGGACACCCGGGGTGCTGGCGGCAGCTCTGTCCCCTGCTGTCCCACAGGAGCGCCGGCAAAGCCCGTGCCCGGGCAGGAAGGGAACGGAGCAGCAGCATCGCCCTCCCCGGTGCTGTTGTCGGGGTCACTGAGTCCTCCCCTGGTAGCCACCGAGAGCCAAGGACGAGCCCTGGGACTGAGGATGCTCCGGGATGGGCTGGGGGGAAAGGAACAGCACCTGCGGCAGTGGAGAGAGCGTCCCTGGGCTGAGGGGACATTCCTGGGCTGTGGGGACATCCCTCGGTGTGGGGACATCCCTTGGTGTGGGGACATCCCTCGGTGTGGGGACATCCCTGGGCTATGGGGACATCCCTCGGTGTGGGGACATCCCTCGGTGTGGGACATCCCTCGATGTGGGGACATCCCTCGGTGTGGGGACATCCCTGGGCTATGGGGACATCCTTCAACTGAGGGGACATCCTGGGTGAGGGGACATTCCTGGGCTGAGGTGACATCCCTCGGGTGTGGGGACATCTCTCCACTGTGGGGACACCATCCTCCAGTGCCAGCTCCGCTCCCCRGTGTCGCACAAAGGACAGATGTGAACAGGACCACCAGACCCTGCTGCTTTTAAGCCTCCCGGATATTAATTTTTAAACGTTTTGCGCCTAAAGCAGCGTTTGTCGCCGCGGGCTCGGGCTGGGGTGTGGCAGCCCGTGGGGACAGCGCTGTGCCGCGGTGCTGGCGGTGGCTGGGGGACATTCAAGGTCGCTGGATGTGACAATCGCGCGGCTGAGCCCGGGGGGGACGCGCAGGTCCCGCTTTAACAGTGAGAGGCAGTGACTGGTGCAGAAATGAAATCCCATTTCGCTGGCGGAACGGGCGCGGGCAGCCCCGGGGAGCTCCGACMGGCGAGGGAGGAATCCTGCGGGGATCTTATGTAAAGGATTTGGGAGGGGGTGGCGGTCGCCGGCTCCATTCTTTAACCCTTTGGATCCCGGAGGGGCTGGGGGAGCAGAGGAGCAGGCGGAATCCTCCTCCCCGTCCTCCCTCTGCTCCTCTCTCCACAGCCGGCAACATTCCCACAGCGCTTTTGTGGGAATAAAATAAAATCCTGCCAGAAAAAGGTTCAAAAAAAAAAAAAAGAAAAACCCGGGGCAGTTTGTGCAGGGCAGGCACCTTCCTCCTTGTGCCCCATCTGTGTGTTTTGGGGGATGTGATGGTTCAGGAGCCCTCCCAGAGCATCCTCCCGATGCTCCAAAATCCATCCCGGAGCCTTTTCCCGGCTCAGGCTCGCTCCATCAGGGCTTTGTCCCGGCTCTCCGGGAGCAGCGGCCCCGAAGAACGCGGCTCCAATCCCGGCGGGACGAACCGGGGAAGGATTTTT
>NW_026623807.1:120839-128391 GCF_030028575.1 Malurus melanocephalus | reverse complement strand
CTCTCAGCACCAGCTCTGGGCTGCTGTGGCCTTCCAGGGAAGGATTTGGGGTTTGATGTGAACCATGAGCCCTAAATCCTGAGGGGTTCTGTTTCTGAGGGATGTGGGAAGGAAACACCGACCCCGTTACATTGTGGGGTCAGGCCCAGCCACCCTTTTCCCAAGGAATGCTGGAAGGATTCCCTCCCATCCAGGCATTCCAGCGTGCCTGCCCTGCCTCAATTTAAAAATAAATAAAAAAAAAACAAAACAAAACCCAAACAAAACGCGCTGCCCATTGATATTCCCGTCACAGCTGTGCTCGCAGCATGGCTGGGCTGTGAATGGACACATTCCTCATCCCCACGGCTGATCTGCCTCTGCTTCAGAGCTTCCCAATCCCAGCACTGAAATCCCGCAGCTCTCAGCTCCTCCATCCCAAGATCAGCATTTTCTCCTCCTCCTCCTCCTCCCCTCGCTGCTGGAGCCCCTTCCAGCCCCACATCCCGCAGAAATCCTGCTCTCCCAGCTCCATCCCAGCCTCATCTTTTTGTTTTTTTTACAGAAAACCTCATTTGCTCAATCGGAGCTTCCCTGTCGATTTAATTAATGCAAATCCAGCCACGTGTTAAACCGTAATTACCGCAAGGCTCTCGTGGTTTTTTGTTGGTGATTTTTATTTTTTCATTTTTTTCTTGTGTTTTTTAAGGCTTGGATTCCCAAGCTGAGCCCAGTGGGAGCTCTGAGAGAATGTCCAGTGCTCTGGGATTTCAGTGTCCAGCCCTGGAGAGCAGACAGCACCTCCTCAAACAAAATTCCCAATTCCCTTTGACTGCTCAGCACCCACTCGCTTTCACGTTGGGTTTTTTCCATCGGGAAAAAAAAAAAATTAAAAAAAAATCACAACTTCGCTCTGGGTGAAATTCCGAAGGAAAACCAAGTTCCYTGCTCTCCAAAGTGAATTTTTATCACCGAATCCTGGAGCTGGAAAGGCTGGATGCTGCCAGTCACGAGGGATTCAGCTGCACGGTGTCATCTTCCCCAGTTCCTCCCACGCTGGGCCTGGGGCAGGACAGATCCTGAGGATGTGGAGCAGCTCAGAGCTGCAGGTTTGGGGCTCTCCCCATTCCCTGCCCTCCAAAATGCACCCCCATGGGGTGGGGAGGGCTCCTGTCCCCTCACCCAGAGGATTTTGAGGTTTTTCCAGCAGTTTTCCCTCTGCCCCATTTGGGGCTGGAGGTGTCTCTTGCTAATCCAGAGGTGATTCCCGAATAAAAGGGGGAAAAAGGGCTGAGGAGGGAAATTRAGAGAGGGAAGGGGCTGTGTGAGGTCTCTCTGCTCTGAAAAAGCCACTGAGACAGATTGAAATGATGCATTTTGGTCCTGGTCCAGCTTTCCCCCATGTTTGGAAGGACAGGCTGAGCTCAGCCTGCGGGCGCTGCCTCTGCCTTTCCCCACAGAGTGAGGGAGAGGAAAGTGGGGAGCTGCCTGAGGAGGAGACCCCAAATSCTCCTTTTTAACCCTCCAACTCATMTTTTCAGCCCAGAATGTGGTGCTGGGACTGTCAACAGCCCTTTCTGGGTGACACAATGAGCCCCCAAACCCCTCCAGGYTGTCTCACCCCTCGTGTCGATCACACACAAGGCCTCGGCTGGGGCTTATTTTGTGGGATTTTTTTATTTTTAATTTAATTAAAACACCACCCTCTTATTGCCCATCACACAGGGATGTTGATTTTGGCGTAGAGCAGCAGATTGCTGGTTTATTGTGTAAAAAGATGGATGCTTTTCCACTCGAAAGCCTGGCTTTGTCTGTTCTCTCAGCCACAGCGGATGTGTCAGGTTCTTTTGTCTTTTAATTTATATATTGATCCATCAAGGGCTCAAATTAGTAGGGGGAAGAAGGGATCAAGCAGCACGGAGCAAATGTTAAGTGCAGGTATTGTTTCTGTGCTGGTGTGGCTGAGATTCCAGGGGAAGGGAGCAGGAATTAACCCGTTTGGATGAGGAATTGTCAGTGGAGATGGCAGGGGAGCTGCTCCTCGTCCTGAGAGGATCCAAAATGTGGAAACCCAGATTTGGACTGAAGCCCAAAAGTGCCATAAAACACCCTCCAGACCCATTTCCTTGGCTCACAAATCCTGATAGATCCCACCCATAAATTCCTGCAGATATTCCACGGAAAAACGAGCCGTGGCTGCAGCTCTGGGCAGGTGGGAATCTCCTGGCTGTGAAAAGGGAGGGGGACACTCCCAAATCCTGCCTTTGGGTCGGAATTTCAGTGCTGTGAGTCTGCAGGAMCTTGAGAACTGCAAATCCACCTGCTCCCCAGGAAAATCAACCCCGTTTGGATTTTGCCAGGGAAGCTGCTCTGGTTTCAGGCAGCCTGAGAGCTTTGCAAGGAGAATTATTTATTTTCAGATTTGCTTTTTGCAGGAACAGGCTCGGTCTGGGGGCTGTCACAAGCCCATTAATTCTGTTTATTTGATATTTGGGATTTCAGATTTGCTTTTTGCAGGAACAGGCTCAATCTAGGGGCTGTCACAAGCCCATTCATTCTGTTTATTTGATATTTGGGATTTCAGATTTGCTTTTTGCAGGAACAGGCTCAATCTGGGGGCTGTCACAAGCCCATTCATTCTGTTTATTTGATATCAGGGAAGTCATACTCCTTTAAGAGGATTTCCAGCCCTCARCTCCTCCCATCGTGACACTTCCAAGCCACATTCTGTCTTGGAAGGGTGGGAGTATTTTTAACCATATCACGCCAGGGAAGTATTAATAGCACAATGGGCTTGCTGAGCTGCTGCCGGAGCCGAATCCATATTTTAAATTCAAGGAGCTAATTAGGAGCTGGGGAATAATTAGTGCTACACCCAGCTTTTCTTCAGTGTCGTGTCACCCCTCACCCCCCTTYCCATTTCATCCACGGCAAATCTCTGTGCTGGAATGTTCTGAGGTTGTTGAATATTTTATATTTCCTCCATGCATCGCTGTTCCATGTGGTTGTCAAATTCCCACTGTCTTTGCTKCATCCCGGCTGGAACGGCCGACTCTGATAATTTGGGGATGGAATGGGTTCATCTTCTGTCGGCTCATGCATGGAAAAACCCCAGAACCTGAACCCTAGACCCCAAAAAAACCCCAAACCCCAAACCCCAAATCCCAAACCCTGAATCCCGAACCCCAAAAAAACCCAAACCCCAAACCCCAAATCCCGAATCCCAAACCCTGAATCCCAAACCCCAAACCCCAAACCCCAAAAAGCCCCAAATCCCAAACCCCGAATCCCAAACCCCAAAAAACCCCAAATCCCGAATCCCAAATCCCAAATCCCGAACCCCGAATCCCAAACCCTCGTGTTCCTGCCCATCCCGACGCTCTCGCAGCACAGTTATTTTTGAACCCTCGGCAGTGAAATGTTTACGGCCTTCCTGGAATAGCAGAAGCTCTCGGCGCTCCATATGGAAATGCAAATTAACGGGCTCGGGTTTGGAGCGGAACGGGAAAAACGGGGAGGGTGCGGGGAAATGGGTCGGGAGCGACGAGAGCGGGGAGGAGAACTCCAAGATTGCTCCCAAATTTTTTTTTTTTGGATGCGGGATGGTGTGGGAGGCAGCACCCACATGGACCTGTCCGAATTTTTGGCAGGGAGAGCGCACCTGGATGGATGGGAAATGCGGGAGGGGAGAACCAGAGCGGCTCCGGGTGCGAATCTCGGCTCTCTAATAATAGTTGGGATGTGCTGGAGCCTTTCTCTCGCCCCTGCCTCTCCCTGGCCATCTGTTCCCAAGAAACTTGTGGAATTCGYGTCGCCCAGCTCGTGTTTGTCGGAGAGCCGAGGGTTGGGGACAGCGCCGGGCAGGGGTTTGGGGCTGAAAATCCCAATTTTCCCAGGGAATAAAGGGTGGGAAATATCCACCTTTTGGGCAGGATGGGAAGGGAATTCTGCTGTCCCTGGCCCGGGTCAAAGGCAGATCTGTGTAGGGAACCACCAGACCCTGCTGCAGGGATGAAAATGCTCGTGGTGAGAACCCCTGACTTTATTTTAGGGTCTGTCACCCTTTCTGAGTGATTTGGGTTTTTTTTCAGGAGGGGAACAGAGAGCTCCTGCAGCCTCAGTCTTTATTTCATTAATATTTTACGTTTTATTTTACATTTTTTCTTGTGCTCCAGAGCCTTGTCACCCCCATCACCACAGAATTCGGGTGTCGGGCAGTGCAGTCCYGTGGATTTGGAGGGGTGAACGTGACATTTTAGGGTTCTGTTGCCCCAATATCGAAGTAATTAATTGATATTTCCATCCCCGTTGCTGCAGGCGGAGTGGCCATCTGTGCTCAGCGCTTTTCCTCGTCTTATTTAAGGGAGGAATTAACAGATTTTGAGTGAATTTCTCAAAAAAAACCCAACCTGTCTGATTCGCAAAAATTCAATTATTTCCAGCAGCACGTTGGGAAGCGCAAATTTATTCCGAAGGGAACATTTTCTTAATGGTGTTTTTCAGCATAAATATAGTACCAGCCTAAACACCTCCAGTAAACAAATATCAATTACCTTAAACGTTTCCTGCCTGTGGAAAAGCTTTCATTGTGAGGGAGACACTCCCTAAAAGTCTTGGTTTGTTCTTCAGTTCTGTGGGCTCCTCGGCCGCGTTTGGATTAAAGTGTATTTTTATCTGAAGATCAAGAATTTTTCAAGGTTGGAACAAAACCTCTAAGATCATTGAGTGGATTAAAAAAAAAACAAAAACTTTGTAGCTTTTCTCTACCTCCAAATTCCTTTCCAAACACTGCATCCTCCAGCAGGCTGGTTATTAAATCTCTTGCACTGATCCACTCGGGTCAAATAAATTATTGGATTTCTAGTTTTAAAATAAACTTTGCTAATTTGTGAGTATCACTAACYCAGGTGCTCCAAAACACCCTCTGGTTAACAAATAAGCTGTCAGTCCCTCCACCACCGCCACCAGCGCTTAAGGCTGGCAATTTAATACTCAGAAACCACATTTTCTTATGGGAGATTAAATATTTTTGCAAGTTAAAAGAGCTGCCGTGGGCTGAGTTGTCACCTAATTATGTCAGTCTCTTTGTGGGGTGTTTTGATAAGCACATCAGAGGAGAGGCTTTAATCTTTGGGCTAAATCTGATCACGTCACGTCCTAAATTCAACACAAAATCGGAGCCCTCTGATGCAAACCTGGATTTTTTGTGTTTCACCCAGAGCTGGGATGGAGCTGARGGGCCTCGGGTTGGATTTTTGGTGGGGTTGAGCCCCTCTGGAGCACCTGCAGGCACGAGGGACGCAATTTGAAGTTCTCACAGCTCAAATCTCCAGTCACTGGTCACATTCCACATTTACAGAACCTTTGTCCTTTCTGCTTGGAGAATATCTTCTGCTGTGATCCTTTCTTTTCCTCAAAATGCAGAAATTCACCCGGCAGAAATTCATTCTGATGTCAAATTTAGGCTTTTTCTCCTCTAATCTGTTTTGGGGCTGAATGTGACATGTTGGAGGATGTTTCTCCCACTGCTGTCTGCTCTCTTAGTGGCAAAATTGGAATTAAAGCCAAAAAAAAAATCTTTTGTTGGTGATAAGGGATCCAGTAGATCAAAAGTACCACAGCCACATGCTGAGGAGGGAAGAGTCTGTTTGGAACTGCAGTAAATGTGTCAATAAACCCAAATCAAATGCAAATTAAATAAAAGCTTTTCATACACTCCATTCTCCTGGAGATCAGACAAAAAATAAATGCCACACAAACAAACGCTCCAAAAATAAAAAACACTCTTGCAACAGGGCCAGCAATGAGATGGCCTCGGTGTCTTTSCACCTGCTGGGAGCTGTTGTTTCTCTTTGCATCACAACAGAGCTCAAAGGTTTTGSTTCAAATCAAAGCCAGCGGTGGCAGATGATGTAAAGGGGTTGGGGAAGAGTCTCATCCTAAAAGATAGGGCATGGAAAATGCCAGAGCTGAGGAAAGATCCCAAATCCTATTCCCAGCTCGTCAATAAGTTGCCTCTTACATAAGACAGTTCTTACCCGAAGGAAATATTTTTGCCTTTAAAGCCAATTCGCAAAGGAAGGTAAGCTACAGCAAGGCCTGGTTTTCTTTTTTTTTTTTCTTTTTTTCTTTTTTCATTCCTTTTTTTTTCCCCAGAAACTGAGCTGGGAAGTGCTGGCATGACTCGTAGCTTTATCTCAGCCTGTATCCCTCTTTCAGAATCTGCAAAGGGAATTTCTTCCTGACCAAAATCCCTCACACAGGTACCAGAGGAGAGCCCCTCATTTCCTCCGGGAAATCCAGAGATCATCCCAGGATAAGCTCATTGATTTGACTCAAAAGCATTAATATTAAAGCCTCCAACACACTGCTGGGCTGCACGGGCGATAATTAATAAATGATAAAGAGAAACACAGGCTGGTGGCAGGGGCTCTTGGCTGCTTTGTCTCCCACAACGTTTCATCCAAGCACTCAAGATGTTTCCTTGGAAAACACGTGTTTTGTGGGTGACATGGATGTGTTTTCCCTGGGAACCCCACAGAGCTGCCAGGAATGATCCCAAAAGGCCCAGCAGCCGCCTCAGGTTGCAGATTTTGAACCTGGGATGCCTTTAAACAACAGAAAGGTTCCACCACGCAGCTGGAAAATGGCTCTTCCCATGCCCACTCCGGCAGAAGCCTCTCCCAATTCTAGCAGCTCGGCGGCTGGATGTGGTTTCCATGGAAATAGACGTCAGATCAGCAAAAAACAGGGCAAGTGTTTAAAATAATCTCTGTTTTGAAAGCTTCCTGCCTTTCTGTCACAATATTAACCTTCCGCAAGGTAGGATTCCTCTTTTTTTGGGTGCAAAATCCATGGGTTTAAGAGTGTGCATGGTGAGGGGGGTCCCAGAAAAATCCTTTTTTTGGGATTCTGGGTGTGGAGGCGGCTGGGCTGGGRCTCTGGCAGAGGATTTTGCTGTGTGTCCATCTGCCTTTTGTGTGGATTGACTTTTGGTGTGGAAACCACCACGGGAATGGTGCGGGATTTGTTTGAGGGGAAGGTGTGGGCATGGAGTGGATTTGTTTGAAGCGTGTTTGGGAGTGGAACACTTTTCTGGGATTGGTAATGGTGCTGTCCCAGGAAGGGGAACACTCCCAGAGCAGATCCTCATAGAATTATGGTGTTCTTTCCACGGAATCTGGAGGTTTTTTCTGGATGTGCTCAGGCTCACCGGTGTCACCCCGAAGGAGAGAGGGTGGCCCCAAAGGAAAGGTCTGTGCCATGGTGGCTGTGACCCGGAGGTGACCGAAGGGACATGGTGGTCATCTGGATGATGACCCAGAGCCCTGAGGTGGCCATGCTCTTACATAGGTGACCATGTCTGTGAGGTGACCATAGCCTCGAGGCAAGTGGCCACAGCTCTGAGGTAGCCACGGCCCAAAGATCTGTGGCCATGCTTCTGAGGCGACCACGGCTCTGGGATGACCATGGCCATGATTTGAGCGTGGCTTTGAGGCAGCCATGGCTCTGAGGTGACCACAGCCGTGAGGTGACCGCAGCCGTGAGGTGACCACAGCCGTGAGGTGACCAC
>NW_026623807.1:109856-120212 GCF_030028575.1 Malurus melanocephalus | reverse complement strand
CGGGGCGGGGCGGGGCGGGTCACGTGCCTTTGTTTGGCGCTTTTGTGCGCGGCGGGGCGGGCGCGAGCGGAGTGTGGCCGGAGCGGCGGTGCGGGCAGGTGGGTGCGCGGCGGGGCCGCTGAGCGGGGGGGAACGGGCTCGAGCGGGCCGCGGCCGCGGGCCCACCCGCCGCGCCCTGCGCATCTGGAGAAGGCAAAGGAAGGAGGGGGGAAGCGTCAGTGCTCCGCCGGGGTTCGGTGTTCCGTTGATGCGAGCGGTGGACGGGTCSAAAGGGTGGGTGTCAAGGTGAGGGGGGGCTGCGGGGCGCTTTGCGGGCCCTCGGGACGGGGGTCGTTTTTGTCGCCGCTCGCGGGCATCGCGTCGCCGCCCGGTTTTTGGACATCGCGGTGACAAAGGGAAGGGAGACAATGGGGGGGGTTCCTCGTATGTGTCCGTGTTCTCCCCGCGCCCCGATCGCTGAGGGGAGCGGGGTGTCTATTGTCCCTCAGCGAGGGGCGACGCCCTAACCGCTGCAGCGGCGCCCCCTCCCCTCCCCGCCATTGTTAGTGGGGAAGGGGCGGTGTCCGGGCGACCGCGCCCCAACGCCATCGAGCCGTGGGGGACCCTCTCTCAGCCCCCGGTCCCCATATCTCTCCCCGGTGCTCCCCGTCCCCTTCGCCCCTGCGGGGCTGAGGCGGAGGGGGGGGCGGCCCCGCACCTGAGGCGGGGGGCGGCAGGTGCCCGGATGTTGGCGTTGGCCCCGCCCCCTCCCTCGAGCCCCCTCGCGCGCGGGCGCGCGCGCGCTCTCCCCGGCGGTTTGAATTCGGTGCGGTTGGAGGGGCGGGGGCGGGGCCTCGGCCGGCGCCTCGGCTCCGATTGGCTGCGGCCGCGGGGTGGGCGTGGCCCGGGGCCGGGGGCGCGCGGTCCCAGCGCCGCCCGCTGCGCGCCCCAGCCCCCCCCCGGCCCCGCCGGCGCGCCCCCCCCGACCCCCCCCCCAAAAAAAAAAAAAAAAAAAAATTCACGGTTTCTAGATGGTTTTGTGGCATTTTTTTACGACGCCCCATTTTAACAAGGTGTCCTGGGCGGTGTGCGCCCTCGCTGTCTGCCGCGGTGTGAAGCATCTGACTTGAGCTGCGCAATTAAAACCGAATTTTAAATGAGCTCGATTGCGCACATTTCAGATCCTTCGGGAGTAGCAGGAATCCTGGCTGTGCTGTCCTGTGGTGCGTCATTTTTTAATTCAGAGAGCTCTTATCTGTRTGTGAGAGCAGTGAAATCTCCACAGTGCCGTAGTAAAACGGGGGTCTTTGTTTGATTATCTTAATTACGGTGGAATGAAACCGACTGAAGATGCTTGAATGTCATTCAGATCCTGCAACACCAGTAATTCCATAATCTCTCTGGTATTCCCAGCACTGTCCATCATCCCCACAAAACGCCTGGAATCACTGACTGCAGTGACCTACCTTGACTGCCTTTTGTTTAGCAGCTCTAATTATGTTTAGCAGTTTTTGTTAGAAGGAACAGGATCCCTGTGCTGGCTGTTGAAAGGCACATCTCTTTGTTATCTAGGAACCCAACCGACTGATCTTCTCCCAGGGTTGGCTTTTGGAGTCTTATTTTCTTGGCCATGGCTACTTCTGGTAGGTGGAATTATGTGCTCAATGCTGTTCTATCTTCTTTTTTTGCCTCTTAATTTCCTCGGGGATAACTTAAAAATCAAATCTAGTGAAATAAGCTGCTGTCACTAGGCTTTTCACCCATCTTGGGTGAGGCTGTTAAAGCTGGGTGGTTGTGAAAACACCCCAAAAGAGGAGTCTGGCAGCAGATGGGCTTCAGCTCCCTGCAGCCATCTGCTCCCTCGGCAGAGCTGACTGTCACCGAGACATCTTGGGGACCACGCGGGTGCAGCTGATACCGTGCAGGGCTGACGTGCCTGGTGCAGCCTTGGGAGAGAGAACCCTGCTTTGCAGATTCCTCTAAAAACTGGGGTTTTTTTTAATTCCTGGCTCTCTCAGGTGTCAGGCAAACGCCTGGAAATTCATCCGCAGGTTTGTCCTTGGAGGAAGACTGAGTTTTAATTTGAACTAATCAACTTGTTTCCATGACTTGGGATGTTGAAGGCTAAAATAAAGCATCGGATGTTTGGGTGATGTAGGATCGAGGAAGGATTACAAAGAAAATTTCTGCGTTTTTCAACAGCACTGCCATGCTGAAAACAAAACTCTTGTCCTGGATGCCCTCCATCAGGTGGTGCTGAATTTTGGAAGGCTGTTGTTAACTGGCTGAGCCAGTTCCTGGATAAAATACTCTCTTTTTTTGCTTTTTTCCCCTCATTCCCAGATATCCAGGTGAAGGAACTGGAGAAGCGAGCCTCTGGGCAGGCCTTTGAGCTGATCCTCAGCCCCCGCTCGAAAGAAGCTGTGCCAGAATTCCCTCTGTCTCCCCCCAAGAAGAAGGATGTGTCATTGGAGGAGATCCAGAAGAAGTTGGAAGCTGCAGAGGAGAGACGCAAGGTAAATCTGGAGCAGCTGAAGTGAGCTCTGCTCCACCAGTTCTGTTCTGTTTGGGGCTCTTCTTTTATTTGTTGCTTGGGATAAGTTTTTTTAATGGCAGATGGAATATTAATGGGATCCCTGGGGCTTTTACAAAGCWTTGTTATGGTCTGCAGAACCATGGCTTTGATTCCAAACTGATTTTGAAGAAAAACTGGGAGGAAACGTAGCTGAGAGGGGCAGCTCTTTCAGGAAGAAGCTGTTTTTCTTGTCTTTTAACASCAGAACAGATTAATTTTCTCCTAGAAAATGCAGCAGTGAATCTGTAATGAGAAGTTTGGGAATAAATTGTCTGACTGATGAAAGATGTGGCTGGGGGTGCAGCCTGGAGCCCTTGAAGGTGCTGGTGAGGCTTTGACTGAAGTGAGCCTGACCTGAATCTCAGTGATTCACCACTCTGAGAAGGGAAAATCTTCAAGGAAAGTTCCATCAACCTTAACATCAAAAAAATCAGTGTTCTCTTCCCAGAAAGATCCCATTTAACAGGATTTGCAAGTAATGACAGAAGCTGAGCTTTGCAGGTAGCTTGTGGTGGTGAAATGCAGGTTCTGGGGCGGGTGGGGAAGCTCTGGGAGCTCCGTCCTGCAGCACCRAGCTCTGTTTGCAGCCAAACAGCAGAAAATCCTCTCAGGAGCCAGGGGCAGCTCCTGTGGCCAGGGTGGGTCCCCTGTTGTGCCTTCACAGCCGCCCCTGTGTCTTGGCAGTCCCATGAGGCAGAAGTGCTGAAGCAGCTGGCAGAGAAGCGGGAGCACGAGAAGGAGGTGCTGCAGAAAGCCATCGAGGAGAACAACAACTTCAGCAAAATGGCAGAGGAGAAGCTGACCCACAAAATGGAAGCCAACAAAGAGAACCGTGAGGCACAAATGGCTGCCAAGCTGGAGCGCTTGCGGGAGAAGGTGGGTGTGGAGCCCTGGCAGGGGAAGCTGTTGGTGGAAAAATGGGTAAAACCCCCCAGGAAAGGTGCCCAGGAGGGTCACTGGTGTGGACAGAGCTGAGCAGCCTCTCCCTTTCTCCCCTAAAACTCTGCCCTGTACCCCCAGTGCCCCTCAGGGGAGCCTTTCCCAGGCTCTGACAGCTCCCACTGCTGTTTTTCAGGACAAGCATGTGGAAGAGGTTCGAAAGAACAAAGAAGGCAAAGATCCCGGCGAGGCCGAGACCGACTGACTCCGTTCTGGAAACTGATTCTCCCCCTCCTCCAAATATCCAAAGACTGTACTGGCCAGTGGTTTTATCTTTGGTTTTGGTTCGGTTATATATTTTTTTTTTTAAGTTTCCTAGAAACTGATGTAGAACTGTAAAATTAGATCCAAACTGTACACTTACTTTGGGGGCTAGAGGGGAGACCTTCCATGTGTCACTTTTCTAAAGTGTTGTCTTTCCAGTGTAGCTTTTTCTTCTTGTTGCATCCTTTTCTACGCCAGTGCACTCGCTTCTGGGTTGATGGCGAGTACTGTATCAGCTCTGTAAGACCTTTGTGCAAGGAATCTGTAGTAACTGTTCCATGCTGAATATCTGTTACACTTTAAACAAAAATCTCTGACTGTCCCAGTCTGCTAAAATACTGCTGTAACTGAGTGACTCAATAAAGCTGCACAGTGCTGTTATCCCGAGTTGTTTCTTCAGGAGCTGAGGTTTGGGTGGATGGGAAGGTCTGGAGCAGCTCCCCTGGGCCCGGCTGCTGTGCCCCAGAGCCTGGCATTGTGTGGCTGTGACAATCAGAGCTTTGTGTGACACCTCAGCAGTGTCAGCTGGCGGGTGTTTTTGTTCCGAGGGCCCCGTGCTCGACACCCCAACAAACGGCCCTTGTTCCCACATGACTGATGGGAGCCTGCCTKGGGTGACTTGTGCTGCTCAATGGGGACTTGTGTGGCACCGGGGCACGGGCACAAACCTGCTCTGTGCTGCCAGGGTCAGGCTGCCCAAAGGGGAAATGCTTCTTGTGGGGAAGAATCATTTTTGTGTTGGTGTCACCCACAGGTGCTGGGATAGAACACAGCACCCGCCCACAGCCAGACCTGGTTCTGTTCTTTCTGGGGGATGAGAAAGAGGTGGGGCTGTGCTTGTGTTCTGAGGAAAGGTGATATTTAGGTAGATTGGGTACAACATTGCTGAGGAAATGTGATTTTTAGGTAGATTGGGTACAATATTTCTGTATGGCACCCCAAACCCTTCCACTAAGGACACCCAGAGGTGCCAAGGCTCCAGCCGGGGTGGGAAGGGGCACCCCCACCCTCCCCAGCACAAWCCCCGATAAACCCTGGGGGTGGCACAGCCCCGTGCCTGCCGGGAGTTGTTTTTTTAAGGGATTCCAGAGGTCCTGGACTGCTTGACCTTGTGTGGATGATGGAGGAGCCCCAGTCCGGGAAGCTTCCCCGTGTCCCAGCGGGCCCTTTGGAGCTGTGCGAGTGGAGAAGGGGCGCACCGCCCTCCTGGAAGCCCAGAACGCTGAATTCAGCCCGTCCTCCCGAGGGATTTCCAGCAGCGTTTGGATGCTCCACAGCCCGAGGTAAGAGAGAGTCTGTGCTGCTCCCTGCTGGGGAGAGATGGGGCGGCTTTGGGGCGGCTCATCCCGGCATTGTCGGGCACTGGGTGACAGAGGACACCGCGATGGGGACAGCAAAACAGAGCTGACCTTTGAGCCAAGGGCTGGACATTGCACCGGGAGAGAGCCCCAACAGCTGGCCCTGTGTAATGGAGGCTGGAGGGAGCCCTGAGCAGCTCCGAGTACAAAATGAGCCATAATTAGCAATCAGCCCCCCRATCTGCATTTTAATGTAGTTACCTGCTGAGGAAAGAGCGTCCCAAATGTCATGTGGGGTTTTATCTCCTCTCTCCAAACGCGGGGGAGGAGAATGGCAGCACTGCCAAACCCCAAATGGCGTTGGAGCCCAAAACGACGCTAAATGKGAGGTTTGGGTTTGCCAGAGCTGTCAGCGCTCGGCGCGGGCCCTTCTGTTCCCTTCTCTTCCTTCTGCTTCACGTTTGTGCCGCGCTTGTGCCGAGCTGGGGCTCCGGGGCCGGGCCTGAGCTGGGTCCGGGCTCCCCGAGTGCTCCTGGGGGGATTTGAGGGGTGCGAGGAGGGAGAGGAGTGAGGGACGGGAATGATCGGGGCGGGAGCACAGAACTCAGGGTCCTGCGGAAAGCTGGGCTGGAAACAGGTTCCTTAAAAATAATAATTAAAAAAARGRMMAMMAMAAAAAAAAGCTCCACAGCTTCCTCCACCTGCGGAGGGAGGGAGGGAGGGACGCGGAGCCGTCGGGCGGTGCGAGGGGGCAGCAGGGGCTCGGAGCCGCTCCAAGAGACTGCGGGGGACGCGACCCCCGGGACCCCCGGGACCCCCGGGACCCCCGGGCCGGGCCGGGCGGGAGGAGCCGCGGGCTCGGGCGGAGGAAGCGGCGGGGCCGGAGCGGGGCGGACCCGGAGGCGGCGGCGGCTCAGCCCGGAGGGCTCCGTTCTGCAGGTGCCGGGGCGGGGCTGGGGGTCCCGGGGGGCACAAAACCCTAAAACCCTGCAATCCTCACCCCATCCGCGCCCCGGAGCATCCCCGGGGAACCGGGGGGATATCCCAGGGGAGGGAGAACAATCCCAGCGGAGGGAGAACAATCCTGGGCTGCCCAGAAGGTTTGGCAGGGCTGGAGCTGCTGCTCCGCGGGGCTCAGGTGGATCAGGGGCCGAGCTGAGCTGCAGRAAAGCCGTGGTAGTTTGAAAATGAAAGCTCTCTGTGCTTTCCGAGGCTTTCCGARGCTGCATGCCGCTGTGTGGCGGGAGCAAACAGGGATGTAAACAGCCGGGGGCGAGTCTTTATCATCACAGAAAAATTCAGCGGGAGGGGTGGATGCTGCTGGGGAGAGGAAACGCTGCGGAGGAAACGCCGGGAGCTCTCGGTGCGTTATTGACGGCTCCTGGGGAGGCGCAGGGTGTTATCGGGGCAAGGGAAGGATTTCCAGGATGTTCTCCCTTCATAACGGAGCGTCGGGAGCTGGGAAGAGCTGGGCGAATTAAATCCTGCTCCGACAAGTTTCGGAGGAGCTCAAGTAAACACCGCTCCCTTTCCTGCCTGGTGCTTGGCTGCTCCTCTGGCACAGCATCTCCCGAGCCGAACCGGGAACATTTCCCGCAGGAATTCCTCTGCTGGGAGCCGGAACGGGGCGGGCACGGAGCTGAGCCCCCTCCCCTCACCTGGGCCAACTCGGGGGCAGGCTTTGCTTCCAAACCGCCCGTGGAATTTAGGTCAAAACAGCTGAACTTGGGAGGTTCTGCTTTTGCCCTCTCTCCGTGGCAGCGCTCGGGGCTGTTTTGGTGCAGGGTGAGTCCGGAAGAGGTTCATGAGGTGAATTTTTTCCCTGGWAGCCTGAGGAGGTTTTTGGGAGGGTTTGGGAGGCTCAGGGAGGGTTGGAATTGCCTTTGGTGAGGTTCTGCCCCAGGCAGGGCGGCTTTTTGGGATGTGGGGTCTCTCTAACCAGGCCAGGTGGGCAAAGGGCGTTTGGGAAGCAGCAAAATCCCGTTTGTTCTGCATCTGTGCCCCTCAGATTCGGGCAGGAACGAGTTACAGACTGGCTGTGATGAGGAAATCACCGAGTTTTTAAAACAAACAGTCCCATCCCCACCTCCTCCTGTTCCCAAACTTTGAAGATATTTTCCTGTCCCTGMAATGATGGCACTTGCCAGGGGTTGAGGAATAAATCAGCACTGAAGCTGGACGTGAGGCAGGCTTTCCTCAGGACTGGTCTGAGCARGAGCAGGTAAAGAGGGGGGAAAATKTTCATTTTRGGCAYAAAAATAAKGTTTTGTGAAAAGGCCGAAMAAGCTGACAGGGCTGCCTTTATCTGGGTAAGGACAGCAGCTCCCAAATGTAAATATGGAAATTCCTGCTCACAAAGATTGCGCTGCTGGACCTCAGTGGTGCAGGATGAACTCACTCYGGCCACGCTGTTTTTGTGGGAAGCTGCTTGGAAAATCAGGAGCTGAAAAAAGGGGGTGAAACTCCAAATGCAGGAGCTGCATCCTCTGTGAGTGGGGTTGGTTATTTCTGTTTTGGGATGTCCCCCCTCGAGGGGCAGAGCATGTCACCTCGATGCTGTGGGAACACAGCCTGTGGTTATTTGTAGGGACAGACACTGCAAACAATTTACAGGAGGCAAAATCTGGAGTGGGAGGTTTGTTTATGATCTTTGGTTTGTTTAGCAGTTCCCAAACTGTGGGGAAGAGCTGATGTGTCCTGGTGTGTCCATTATTGTGTCATTTAACCCCGAACCCATGTTCCCTGGGATTCTTAACCTCCCTTCACCCTCCTTTCTGTCACTGTTTTGGGGGATTCTTATTCCAGGCTGTTCTGAGGGAGAAAACCCCAGTCTGAGCATTTAAACAGCCCCTGCTTTATTGTTTTTTATATTCATATTTATATTGATACTTATATCCATAAAACCCCACAGCAAAATGTTTTTCCTCCACCCCAAAGGTAATTTACACAGTGAGAACCCAGATTTGAGCCTCACCATGGCCACGGCGCTCAGCGAGAGGCTCRGCCGGCTCTTGACCACCATGAGGCAGCTCCCGGTGGCCACCCCGGGCACGCTCAGCAGCGCCGAGGTGCCGCCGGTGTTTTGGAAGCCCTACATCCACGGCGGCTACCGGCCCCTGCGCCAGCCCTGGCTCTATTATTTCCGCACGCTCTTCGGGCAGCACAACGAAGCCATCAACGTCTGGACACATCTGGGGGCTGCACTGGTGCTGCTGCTGCGCCTGCAGAGCCTCGGGCAGCGCGTGGACTTCGGGCAGGACCCGCATGCCCGGCCSCTGCTCATCATCCTGGCTGCTGCCATCACCTACCTGAGCTTCAGCAGCCTGGCCCACCTGCTGCAGGCCAAATCCGAGTTCTGGCACTATGGTTTTTTCTTCATGGACTACGTGGGGGTGGCGGTGTATCAGTACGGCAGCGCTCTGGGTCATTTTTACTACGCCATCGAGCCCGGCTGGCACCGGCGCGTGCGGGGGTTTTTCCTGCCGGCGGCKGCGGCGCTGGCCTGGCTGTCCTGTGCTGGTTCCTGCTACGCCAAATTCCGTTTCCATCCCTCCTGCTCGCTGCCCGGCCGGCTGTGCCAGGAGCTGCCCTCGGGGCTGGCGTATCTGCTGGACATCAGCCCCGTGCTGCACCGCATCTGCGCCTCGGCGCGCCCCGACCCCGCTCTGCTCTACCACAAGTGCCAGGTGCTTTTCTTCCTCGTCGGCGCCTTCTTCTTCTCCCACCCCTACCCCGAGAAGTGGTTCCCGGGCAGGTGYCACTTTTTGGGGCAGAGCCACCAGATTTTCCACGTGTGCCTGGTGCTGTGCACGCTGGCGCAGATTGAGGCCGTGGTGTTGGACTATGAGGYCAGGAGGGAGATTTACTCCTCCCTGCAGAGGGACGTGGCTCACGATTTCTGTGCGCTGTTCCTCGGCACCGTGGCCTGTTCTGTGCTCACAGCCGCCTACATGGCCCGAAAGGTGAAGAACGAGCTGGCCTTCAAGGAGCAGTGAATGAAAAATGAGCTCAGCTCAAAGCCAGTCCCAAACCCAGAGCCAGCCCCAAATCCAGAGCCAGCCCCAAATCCAGAGCCAGCCCCAAACCCAGAGCCAGCCCCAAACCCAAAGCCAGCCCCAAACCCAGAGCCAGCCCCAAACCCAGAGCCAGCCCCAAACCCAAAGCCAGCCCCAAACCCAGAGCCAGCCCCAAACCCAAAGCCAGCCCCAAACCTCGAGATGCTGCTTCGTGAGCTGTTACACAGCGAGTGCTTTCTGTAGGGAATGGAAGTAAGAGGCGCTTTTTATGCTTTTTTTAATCAAGAATTAGTTCCAGCTTGCTCGCAGAATGGTACACGGGCTCAGTTCACCTGAATAAACGGTTGGAACCGAGTGTTTTGTGTGCCCTGATGGAAGGGCTGGGGAAGGCTCTGGGGAGCTGCAGGTGAGGAGATGCCCCATGGAAACACGCCCAAGGTGAGGCTGCTCCAGCCACAAGGGTGACAAATTAATTTAATCTCATTTCAGACCCCTATTACAGGGTGTAGGGTGCTGTTCAGAGCTGTCCGAGCAGTCCCGGTCCAGATCCAGAGCCTGATCCCGGTCCCGGTCCCGATTCAGATCCTGATCCCGGTCCCGGTCTTGATCCAGATCCAGGTTTTGCTGCTCTCAGCGGTCATTAACCCGCCGCTCTTATATAGCGCTGGGCGTGGTCTTATTCCGGAAATGGCCCCGTTCCCGGTTTCCTATTGGTCCGCCCCTGCAGATAGCGCATGCGCACTGCCCGTTGGGGGCGGGGCCAAGCGGGAGCGGGAAACCGGGAACGGACAAAAACCGGAACGGGGAACAGAAACCGGGAACGGGACCGGGAACGGGAATCGGGACCGGGAACGGGAGCCTCGACCGGGATGAGGCGGCGGCGCAGCGGCGGCGGAGCGGCCCCGGCCCAGCCCTGCGGGGTTTGGTTGGACACGGCCCGGCTGAARCGGGGCCCGGAGCGGGTGAGACCCTCCGGGAGGGCCCTGAGGGCGGGCGGCACCGGGAGCGGCCCGGGGGGACGGGTGAGGGCTGAGCGGGGCCCGGTCGGGCTGTGAGGGGATCCATCAATGAATTAAACATCCCACAGGCTCAGAGGATGGGGAGCGATGGCCATGAACCAAAACACAACAAATTCCACCTCAGCGTGAGGGAGGATTTATTTCCGTGAGGGTGGCGGAGCTCTGGGACAGCTCCGTGGAGACCCCAAACCCACAGGATCGTTCCTGGAGACCCCAAACCCACAGGATCGTTCCTGGGGACCCCAAACCCACAGGATCGTTCCTGG
>NW_026623807.1:105701-109055 GCF_030028575.1 Malurus melanocephalus | reverse complement strand
GCCCGGATTTTGGAGAGGAAGCAGAGCCCGGGGCTGCTCCCAGAGCTCAGCACCAGACAAACCACCATCCCCTCCTTCTTCAGCACCCACAAAGGTACCTGGGACCCAGGGAATGGGGTTCAGGGGTCCCAAACCCATCTCCCATCTCCTGGAAATGGGATTCAGAAATCCCAAACCCATCTCCCATCTCCTGGGACCCGGGGAATGGGGATTCAGGGGTCCCAAACCCATTTCCCATCTCCTGGGACCCAGGGAATGGGGATTCAGGGATCCCAAACCCATCTCCATCTCCTGGCAATGGGGTTCAGGGGTCCCAAACCCATCTCCTGACAATGGGGATTCAGGGGTCCCAAACCCATCTCCCATCTCCAGGGAACGGGGATTCAGAGATCCCAAACCCATCTCCCATCTCCTGGCAGCTTTACTGGGCAGAAAAGTTCATTTTCCAGTCCCAAAGGTAAAGGTTTGAACTGCCAGGAGGAGGAGATGGCTTCTATTGGGAGCTTGGAGTTTATTTTAAATGTTTTCACAAGCAAATGTGGGACTTGGTGCCTCTGTCAGGCCAGGGGGATTTCACTGGGGAGTTCTGTGGGGTTTTTTTTTGTAATTTTGAGCTGCTGTTTTACCAATTCCCTGTTGTTTTCAGATGGAAAAGACAAAGAAAACTCCAGGCCGACCCCGTTCACCCCCAAAAAAGGCTGTAAGGACACGGGGACTCCTTTGGCTGCCTGTCCTGTGAAGATCTTGGCCTTGCCACAGATGGAGGGAGCTTGGGAAGAGCCCTGTGGAGCYGAGCAGGGGCTGCAAGTTTCTTTGGATTCCCTGGAGCTCCAAATTGACTCCCAGAGCCCGAGCAGAGCCCCTCATGGGGCAGGGGGAGATCCCTGGGGCTGCAGCCCCTCCCAGGACTCGGAGCACAGTGGGATCATCACTCACAGGAACAAATCCCCATTATTTCCTGCAAAAACCTCGGGGAGCAGAAAACCACAGCACGGGAGCAGAGCTCGTTCTGAGCTGGGCTTTGCTGGGACTGAGAACACAAATCCTGCTGCAGGGGCTGCTCCCAGGGGAGCCCGAGGGGTTTGCTGCTCTCCCCGGAGCCCCCTCAGGGAGTGGGGTCAGAACTCAGCACGGAGCCAGGGCGGGTTCTGCAGGGAACTCTTCTGCCAGGACTCCCAAGGGAACAGGGTCATTGCTCATGGGGACAGGGATGGGGACAGGGACAGGGATGGGGACAGGGATGGGGACAGGGACAGCCCCCAGGAGCAGCTGGAACTGAGCTCCCAGTGCCTGTTCACACAGGACTCGGAAGGAAACAGAGTCATCAAACACTGGTGAGCCCCTGGCTGTAATTTTGTCATTATGGACGTGGTCACAATTGGGGAAGGGAACCCCTCTTTGTTCTCGGGGACTTTGCTTTAATCCAAATAAAATGTTGGAGTTTGTTTATAAAGGTTTGTTTATAAAGGGACTCCTGCTGGCAGCTCCATCTCCACGGGCACACCCCAAAATCCACCAAATCCTGGTGCAGATTCTCCCTGTCCCCACAATCACCTCATCCAGGGGCACATCCCAGTGGGGTGGAGCTCTATCAGCTCCCTGGAAAACATTTTCTTATAATAAAGCTTKAATAAAACTGATTCTTACATCTTCTTCTCTCATTTTTTAGGGTGGGGATAATGATTTAATTTTTCAAKGAAATTAAGGGGGATTAAGAAAACCCCTGGGCACCTGAATATGTTCAGGAATATGGGATCCCACCCCAACCCAGCCCCACCCCGAGCGCATCAATAACCCCACAGACCATCRGTGTCTTATTAAGGCTCCATTTTATATAAAGAAAAAAAAAATCATTCTTTAAATACAGCCATGAGGGACACTGCAGAGAAGGTGGAGCTGAGGGAAACCTCTGTGAGCGAGGGGGAGCTGCAGCCACAGCAAAGGTGCTGCTCTGGGCTGGGTGCTCAGCCCTTTGCATCCTCAATAAATAAATCTTCTGAAGGTAAAATAAAACACAGGTTTGGGATACAAGGATGGGGAATGGAACATTAAATTACTGGCAAGAAATTAAGGCCATTCTGTCATGCAACTGTGGGCTAATCTGTGAGATAACAAACAGCCAGGCCGTGTGAGATCCCTCTGACCTGAGCCAGGGGGTTTTGGGGAAAATGCCTTTTCCCACCATGATCCAACAGCCCCCAAAGCCCTGGAGAGAGCTGGAAGCATCAATGAGCTCTCAGGACAGAGCACTGCAGCTTTGTCCTGCTCAAAACTGGAAATGGAAACAAACTGGGTCTATCCTTATGGGTTAATGCTTCATTGGAACCTAAGGAAAAGTGTCGGTAGAAAGAATTTCATCCAGCAGCACTCCAGGAGATCCTCATCAACCACCAACACCAAAACACGGGTGGAAAAGAACTTCCATCTTCTCAAAAAGGTTTGTCTTAAATAGAACAACACATGGAAAACACATCAAATCCGTGGGGTCTCTCCTAATTCAGTGTCCRGTGCACAAATCTGATTAATAAAAGAGGCAAAGGCTCGATCCTTAGGAGAAGGCAGCTACTGTGGAGGAGATTTTGGGAGCACAAACGCTTTTTTGCTTTTGCTTACAAAGCTGAGTGGCAGCAGCATCACTTCTCCTTCAGGGCCAGGTCCTCATCCTTGAGGGCAAATTTCCTTCTGAGCACCTCGGCGATGAGCACGGCCGGGTCCTCCTCCTTCATGGAAGGGCGGTTCCTGCAGGGGACACAAACACCCAAAATCAACAACCAAAATCCTTCACCAACAGCTCTGCCTGGAGCCTCTCTGTTTTCCTGCAGCTTTCACCATCAGCTGTTTTCACAAGTGGAGGAGGTGCRAGAAAAACACCACAAAACAACAAAAAGCAGCGAAAATTCTGCCCTTTTTTTGTCGGACTGAAGCTGGAGTTTGTTCTGTGGCTCCAAAGGAGCCTGGAAATCTCACCCTGAAAGCTCTGGGTATTATAATATATATATAGATATAATATATAGAATAATTCTTATTCAACAGTGCTATTAAAAAGTTATCAACCCAAAACTTCATTAATTATTTACTTCTCCATAAAAATGAGGCAGCAGGGAGGTGTTTGGGGGAAGCCCTGCAARTGTCTGTTTTTTCCCTGATTTTGTTGCACTATGAATTTCTGCTTTCCCAGTTCAAAATGGGAGATTCCAGCATTTTAAAGCAGGGCTGGTACAGATTTCCTTTCACTCCATGAATTTTCCTGCTCTCAGAGCAATCTGCCTCCTTCAACAAGTCCACACAAGCAGCTCCTTTTAGAAGATTATTTTCCAGGAGGCCAAACCCCAGTTCTTTCCCCTCAGGTATCAT
>NW_026623807.1:101068-105499 GCF_030028575.1 Malurus melanocephalus | reverse complement strand
CTGAAGCTGCCAAGGCTGAGTTTGAGCACTGAGTTCTACACAGATGTAATTATCTTTTCAAGCATCTTTTTTGCATATTTAATCATCTTTCTCCCTCCACTTGAGGAGCACCTGACCCTCTCCAGGCTCTCAGTGCTGTCCAGTGCACAGGGGCTGCTCCACAACCACCCCAGAATTGGGAATTAAAACTCATCAAATAACCAACAGCAGTAATTAACTTAATTTTCCAGCTACCTGCAACTCTTCAGACAGCTGTAATTAAGCTGTAATAACCCCAAAACATCATTGCTGTGTGCAGGAGCCTTGCAGGCACATCCAGGCGTGGGGAGGAAACGCCTCGGATTTTCCTGCCACRATCTGAATTTTTCCAAGGTTTTTTTCCCCCTGGATAATGCACATTTCCCTCTCCTCTGGCACAGGCAGCAGCAGCTTCCCATGGCAGGCCCACACACCAGCACTGACTACAAAATTATTTATTAATAATGAATAATTATTAAGAATTAATATAACCATTACTATTATTACTATTATTATTGTTGTTTTGTTGTTTTGTTATTATTATTATTATTATTATTATTATTATTATTATTATTATTATTATTATTATTATTATTATTATTATTGTTATTATTATTGTTATTATTATTGTTATTATTGTTATTATTATTACACCTGCAATACCACAGTTGACACAGAATAAAAGGAGAGCTCAGCAAGCACTTACAAATCTTTGCTCTGCTTCATCCTATGAATGTCTTTGAGAATTCCCATCATGTCAGCAAAGCTGCTGGCCTTGGACAGGGACACGGAGTCCTCCTCATCGGGGTCCTTTGGCTCTGCTTTGCAGCTCTCCATGGACACCGAGGGCAGGGCCACCGAGGGCAGCTCGGGGCTGTCCAGCTCTGCCTCCTCCTCTGTGATATCACTGATSACAAACGAGGTGGTGGATTGGAAAGAGGGTCCAAAGCAATGCACGGGGGAGGAGGCATTAGAGCTGCCAGGGGATAACAGATCTGGGGTCAGCTGGGCAGAGGCTGCAAGAGAAAATGTGGGGATGAACTCACACCAAAACAAACTGTGCAGGATGTTTTTTCTCCAAAACCACCCAAACACAGCCCCTGAGCTGCCCCAGAGCACCCAGCCAGCCCTGAGTGAGCCTGCAGGAAAAGCAGAGCTCAGCCCAGCAGAAATGAAGCTCTCCCTGCTCCCACCTGACTCTGCAGCCACGATTTTTGCGATCTGGCTCCGCAGGTGACTCAGCTCATCCTGCAGCTCCGTGGTCCTGCTCAGAGCTGGCAATCCAGGYTTCTTCAGGGCCAGCAGCTTCTCCTCCTGCTTCCTCAGGTTGGGCACTGAGGCGTTCCTCTGGATCACTGTGAAGGGACTCGGCTTCCATTTGTGCTTCAGCGGGCGGGTGTCGCTTCTGGGGACAAAAAACTGTCACCAACAATGTCCAAACCTGTCCAGGACAAAGCCTGGCCTCCCCTGAGGGCAGCAGAACCTCCAAAAAAACAAATAAAGCCCCTGTGCATCATCAGGGGTACAGATGTGCTCTCTGCAGCACAGAACAGAGGGATGTGGCTGTTCCTGGATCACTGAAATGTCCCAGGTCAGGCTGGACAGGGTTTGGAGCACCCTGGGACAGTCCCTGCTCATGGCAGGGTGGGATGGGGTGGTGCACTGGGAAATGGCACTCACCAGTTGCTCTCCCAGGTCCCAAAGTTTATTTTATCTTTGCCAGGACTTCTGTTACTACTGCCCTGCTGACCAGAACAAAACCCCCAAGGRCAGCACATTCCAGTCCTGGGAGAACTCAACCCTTGCACCTCCTGAGCAGGAAACTCCCCAGAGCAGGGGGTTCCTGTGCACAGATCAGTGAACCATGGCATGCACAGGCTCTTGGCACTTCCCACAGGAATTCCTCCCAGGGCACTGCCTCTTGGCACTTCCTACTGGAATTCCTCTCAGGGCACTTTGCCATTTTTTTTCCCTCTCCTCTTGGGAAAAACATCTTTCAAAAGGCACCCAAGACCCTGAGAGGACTGGAAGTTGTGGTCATTTGGGCAGTGTGTGGCCTGAGCTCTGTGACAGAAAGCAGAGGATAAGAGCAGAGCCATGGAGGAACCAACCTGACCCTGGCGTAGGTCTCCTCATCRTCTGCTGCGATCCACACGATGTCAGCCAGGGTGGGGACAGGGGGCACATCGTTCAGATACAGCTCTGACATACTTGGCAGGACCTGGGAGAAGGAAAAGCTGCTGAGGACACGGTGCCTGTGGCTCGTGGAGCTGTCACAGTCCCTGTGCTCGGTGGCAGAGGCACAAGAGCAGCTCGGGCAGGGTTCCCTCAGTTTGCACAATTTATGAGATAAAACCCCTGGGGTGTGGGTGCTGCTGTGCTGCCTGTGCCAGCTCCTGTTCCTGCCTGCCTGAGGCACAGGGGACACCTGATCCGGGCCAGGGCCACGTGCAGCTCTCTGCCACTCCAAGGGTGACATCAGTGTCCCCATAACCCCAGAGCACTCAGAGAACAGGCCCAGAGGGCACCACAGCTCTTGGAGAGCACACAGCAAAACCCTGGGGCAGCAGCCACACCTTTCCMTCTCCTCCAKCTCAGACACTGCCTGARGGAYTCCCTCMAATTACCAGAGATTACTTTACAAGWACAGAATTAAAGAATAGAGAAACTTAAAAAAATTCTTAAAGTTAACTGTACTGGTGCAAGTTTTGTGGGTACAACTGTACAGTTGTGCCCTGTCCTGCCCCAGCTCTGCAGCCCCCCAAGCCCTGGGGTCACTCACCTCGAAGGTGGCCCTGGGACAGGGTTTCAGGGGGAGGTTGGAGCCAATCATCCTGACCACGCTGCGAGTKGAGCCATGGGGTTTGTTCTGCCAGATGGGGATGGTCTGTGAGAAGCCAGAGCACAGAGTTAATACCCCAAGGGCATTCTGAGCATGGCTGTAGGGTCTGCAGGACTGAAACCTAACAGCTCTCAGTGACAGGCACTGACAAATGAAAACTGGGCAAAAGAGGAAAACAGAAACACATCAAGGGCCCACGGGGAAAATTACATCAGAAAAAATTGTCATTCAAGGGACACTCCTGCTTTCACACCACCTTTAATACATGCAGCACTGTTTAATATCCCAGAGGAGCTGTGGATTCTCCTTCCCTGGGGAATTTCACCTGCACATGATGTTGAGGAACCTGCTCTGGCAGGCCCTGTGACTTCCTGTGGTCCCTTCCAACCTGGCCCACTCTGACAAGGCTGAACATTTGGGTGACAGCAAGTGACAAGTTATCCAAAGCCTGTCCCAGCCAAGGACCACAAGGAACAGCCTTGTTTTCAGAAACAGCAAATGTTTTAGAGCTCTCTGCACACTTCTGAGCTGAACCCAAAAGGTGAAGCTCTGCCCATTTGAGGCTGTCACAGGCTCTGGCCAGAGAACACCACAGTGACAAAGCTCAGCCTGCAACACACCCCGTAGTTTATTTATGGCTGCAGCTCGTTCTGCACTCWGTGCCTGAGCACTGCCCCGTGCTGATAGACCTGAAATTCCTGAGGAGTATTTTAAACTCTGAACTGGGGCAGGKGAGCGGGGAGGCGACAGATTCCTGGCTGGGGAGAGGGGACAGGGACAGGTGGCAGGGACAGGCATGGGGACAGTGTCTGGGAGCTGGTGCGGGGGGCAGTGTCCGGAGCAGTGTCCGGAGCAGGGGCAGTGTCCGGAGCAGGGGCAGTGCCCGGAGCAGGAGCAGTGTCCCTAGCAGTGTCCGGGGCAGGGGCAGTGTCCGGAGCAGTGTCCGGGGCAGGAGCAGTGCCTGGGGCAGTGTCCGGAGCAGTGTCCGGAGCAGTGTCCGGAGCAGGGGCTGTGTCTGGGGCAGTGTCCGGGGCAGGGGCAGTGTCCGGAGCAGTGTCCGGAGCAGGGGCTGTGTCTGGGGCAGTGTCCGGGGCAGGGGCAGTGTCCGGAGCAGTGTTCGGAGCAGTGTCCGGGGCAGGGGCAGTGTCCGGAGCAGTGTCCGGGGCAGGGGCAGTGTCCGGAGCAGTGTCCAGGGCATGTCCTTGCCCTGTCCGTGTGTCCCGGCCCCCCGGAGCCCCCCGGGTCACTCACCGCCTCCGCGTCCATGTCCGCTGCGGGCCGGGCCGGGCCGGGTCAGCGCTGGCTGCTCATCGCCCCCGGCGTGTCTGCTCACTGCAACACACACAGACAGACAGACGGACAGATGGACAGAGCGGGAGCTGCGGCACCGCCCGGCCCCCCGGACCCCCCCGGACCCCCCGAACCCCCGGTACCTGCGGGCCCGCGGCTCAGCTCGGCCCCGCTGCCAGCGCCGTGCCCGCCCCTCCGCCGCCATCCCCGGAACCACAACGGCACCGCACCGCGCCTTCCGGGGCCGCGCGCAGGCGCGGGGACAGCGGGGACAATGGGGA
>NW_026623807.1:92883-100998 GCF_030028575.1 Malurus melanocephalus | reverse complement strand
ATAACGGGGGACACGGGGACAATGGGGATAACGGGGACAAGGAGGGGATAACGGGGGACAACGGGGACAGCTCGAGGCGGGAGGGACAGCGGGGAACACGGCGGTGAAGAGGAGACAGTGAGGGAGGAACACCCCAGCAAGGGGGCAACTCCGGTGCCGGGGAGCAGCGAGGGGACATCTGGGGACACCCCGGTGCAGGGACACACCGAGGGGACATCTGGGGACACCCCGGTGCAGGGACACCGAGGGGACATCTGGGGACACCCCGGTGCAGAGACACACCGAGGGGACACGCGGGGACACCCCGGTGCAGGCACACACCGAGGGGACACGCGGGGACACCCCGGGCGGTCAGCGCGGCCCCGGCTCGCCTCGTACCCATCCACACCCACCCAGCCCCCGCGGAGGAAGGAAGGAAGGAGGCAGAGCCGAGCTGGAGCTGCACGGATGGTTTTACCGGGGCCGCTCCGCCTCCCCTCCCGGCCGACATCGGCCCGGGCCCGGCGCGGCTTTGGGGCCGGGGCGTCACAAGGCRCGGGAGGGACGAGAGCGGGACCCGCTCCCCCCGGGGCTCCGGGGAATGTACAGAGCGAGCGGTGGGGTGGATACACAGGAGACAACGCTTGGCACGGATTAATGAAGTTCCTGCCCACCCACGGCAGCGGGTGACACGGATACAGCGGTTTGTGGGTTAACAGGGGATAAAGGGACACAGTCCGGTCTCCTCTGACCCCTCGGGATCCCCCGGCTGCGCCAGCTTGGGGGTGGCTTTGAGGGTCCCTCTGCCACTGTCCAGACTCATCCTCATCTCCCAGCAGTGCCCAGAGGTGGCTGCAGGGAGTTGACAGAATAAAGATTTTGAGGGATCCCAAAGGCCTCCTCCAAGCCACAGCCCTGAAGGGATCAAAGTCCCCGAAGGGAGGACAGGAGATCTGTGTCCAGCGCTGCTCAGAAGCTCTGGCATGGCCAGACCCCATCCTGTCACCCTGGAGTGTGACAAAGTGCAGAGCTAATGCATAGTTACAATGCCAACACTGAGAAACAGCCCGGGCTAGGTAATTAATCTCACTAGAGCAATTAGTGAAGTGACACTGGTTCAGCCCAGAGGTCCAGCTAAGCTCAGTCCCCAGGCTCAGGTACAGACAGGACTGGGGCAGGGTGGGGACAAGGTAATTGCCACCCAGGACCTGAAGCCCAGGAAAGAAAATACCTCGTCAGAAAAGAAAAAAAAAGGCTTTTCCCTTGATTTGATTTGGTCCAACAAAATTGTGCTTCAGGGAGCAGAAAAAGCATCACCAGCCAGGGCTGGCTGCAGGAAGCTACTGAAGATGCTTTGTCCACTCACATCTGTAGGAATATGCCTTAAAACCCGTTTCATTTAACTTTTCCTTCTCCAAATTACAAAATGATGCTCRCTCTGTATCCAGGCATTGGCACAGAGGAGCAGCAACTGCTCAGGGGTGTTCAGGTAAGGGGTAATGGCTTCATGTCTGAACAATCTCTTTGGAAAAAATTCCTGAAAATATCTTTTGTACTTCTGGCTTTTAGAACTGCCCAGTTCCCAGCCAGGTGATGCTCTCARGGCAGCTCCCAGAGGGAATTTCATGGTTCATCACCCAGCATGAGCTTGAAGCTCAAAGCAAACATGGACAGAGCATTACAACAGCTCCAAAGGGACACGGGGAGGAGCTCCCAGAGTTATTGGGGTGGGAGCCCTGGGATGGATGGATGGGTGGGTGGATGAGTGGGACACTGCCCACTGCTGTGTCCTTGAGCCTGGGGTCACTGCTGGAGCTCCTGAGGGCTCTCAAACTGACCCTCACCTGACCCYTCTGAGCTGCACCAAACCCTAACACCCCAGTGTCCACTCCTGATGTCCCCACGCCACCCTCAGCACCCCCTCAGGGGCACAGACCGGGTCACACAGGGCACGGGGACAGCTGCAGGGTCACCCCCAGCTCAGGACCAGCCCCATCCTGTCACACACTGATTGTCACAGTCAGTCCATGGCCACAGCTGCCACCCAGGACAGCAGGCAGGGGCTGCCCATGGGTGCTGGGTGCTGTCACCATGAGTGTTCAGTGCTGGGTGCTGTTGTCACCATGAGTGTTCAGTGCTGGGTGCTGTTGTCACCACGAGTGTGCAGTGCTGGGTGCTGTTGTCACCACGAGTGTTCAGTGCTGGGTGCTGTTGTCACCACGAGTGTTTGGTCATCACGGCAATGCTGCTCCCCACAGCAGCAGCAGTCCTGGGGATTGGGGTTGGGGGTTACCCCAGTGTCTGGTACCACAGTCTGAACAGGAGCTGCAAAGGAAGKAGGGTGGGTGCTCTGGGAATGTGTTCAAGTATTTTCACTCCTGTAAAAATTGGCCTGAAACTCAAAAGGGCAGCTTGTGTAAACTGGGATCACTTGAAACTCAGCCTCAAACCAAGATCCAGCCCCATCCTGGGACTGCCTGCAGCTCAACACCAATGTCTGGCATGAAGATGAGGAGTTGCTGTAATCAAAATAGATCTCTGAAGTCTTTGGCCATCTCASTGGGGCGTTCAGGTGCCAGTTTTTAGGATTGCAGGTAGGGTTTTGCCCTCTGCAGCCCTTCCTTCAGGAACTGGAGGTAAGTTGCAGTTGAAGGGTCTTCAAAATTGCTTGAGAAACTAAAGATGCTGCTTTCAACATCTTCAGGCTTCATAGAAGTAATGTCCAGGAAATAGTTGGCATTGATATGGTGAATCTGGCAAGGAAGACAGATGAGAGGAGACTTTTAAGGGGCAGAACAATTCCCCATCCACAGCCTTGGCCTCCAGCCAGGACAGAGGTGACAAAGCTGTAAYAGCTCTTACAGAATATCTAATTCTTTATAAATGCTAATTCAGGAACTGGGATTCAGGTCTGAATWTTACAGTCAGAGAAAGGAAACAAAGCTACAGAGGCTTCCCAAAGCTCAGGGACAGTGAGGAACCACACTTGGGTCAGGCCTGTTCTGCCCCTGCCCAGAGCTGCTGCTGTAGCTGGATTTATCTCTGCAGTTTTTATCTCTGGATAAAAACACTTTTGTTTCAGATTTCTGGGAGAGGGMCAAAGGCTCGAGGGGCAGTGGAGACCCTGCAGAGAACAGTTCCATGGGTCAGAGCCTGGCCTTACCACCGTGCCATTGGGGAGGCAGATGATCATCTCCACGGGGAAGTTGTATTTCTCCAGGTGCAGCTTGGCCAGTTTGCTTTGGAACTCATTCTCTCTGTTGCTCTGCAGGGAAACACCAAAATCACACATTTGCACAGCCCAAAAGGGGCAGAATGGCACAGGGGGAGCACACAGAGCACAGSAGAGAGGGAGGGAGGGAGCAGAGAGCTGCCCTGCAGCACGGGGATAACCAGTACCATCCTCACAGGCTGCTTTCCCATTCCCTGATCCTCCCTCTCACATTTCAGCTGTACATTTGCTCCCCAAACAATAAAATCACCTCACCACAGGCACACCAACAGCCTGAGCCCAGCCTTCCYCAGAATGTCAAGCTCTGTGACTAATCTCAGGCTCAGCAGAGGAGAGCAGCTCAGTCAGGAGAATCAGGGCTCAGACAGTATCTGGTTATTTGGCTGTCCCCTGGGTGGCAGGGCAGTCAGTCGGTTGATGGCACTGGTGGCCTTGGGCAGGGCTGTCTGGCAGTGAAGCATCTGGTTTAGCTTTAAAGCTGGCACCAGSACAGAGCCAAGGGGGTCACTGTGCCATTTCTCCATCTGCCGTCTGCCCGGCCCCTGCAGCGGCTGAGGACACGAAGGGTTTGGAACAGAAATCCCCCCTGGCACAGGGGGGATGAGAAATCCCCCCTCCAGCAGGGGTGTGAGCCTCACCTGCAGCTCCTCCAGCTCCTTCACCAGGGACCAGCTGCTGATGAAGCTCTCGTTCAGCAGGGCGAGGATGGGCGAACTTTCCAGGACGGTTTCCCGGAGAGTTCGCCCCGAACCTGGCACGGGAAGAGGCACAGAGGCTTTGCTGTGTTTCCTGAGGTCACTGGCACCACACTCRATGCACAGTGGCAGCTGACTGTGTCCCCCCAGCCCTCCCCAATGTCTTTTTGCTCCTTTGTTGGCAGTTCTCCATGGCTTTTGTTCCCTACAGGTGCTGCTGGCAGAGGATTCAGCAGAGCAGAGCCTGAGCCAGGCACAGAAGGCCCAGCAGAAGCCACCCCAAGTGAGAATTTTTAGAGCAGACAGGACTAGAGAGACCCATCCCCTCCACCCATCCCTCCTGCCCAACGTGGCGTGGAGGGGGAAAARCCCCAAGGCTGGGTCTGGCTCTGCCAGGGGCAAAGAATTGGCAGTGCCCCTTTTCCCTGGAAGTGGAAAGAGCAGATCCAGGTCCCCATCTTGACAAAGCTCAGCTCAGAGCTGGTTTCAGCCAGATCTGATGCTGCCACTGGGAAATTGAGCTCCCATCAGATTCCCTGTTCCCAGCCTGTGCCCACTCAGCACCTCCAGTGCCCAAACAAGTGACACAACATTTGCTGCCTGACCCCCAGCTCTCCTCACAGCCACGCTGGGAGCATCCTCACCTCAGCAGGACTGGTCATCCAGGGCACCCCAGAGCAGGATGGAGTGCACCAGCTTCTTCTCTGCTTTTGCTCTCTCAAAAGCTTCTGTGAAGGGCAGGTAGGAGATCTGGGGACAGAGGGACAGTGTGAGGAACAGGCACAGAACAGCCTGGCTCAAACAGGAGTGGCTCTGAAGGAACCACACCCAGCCTGCAGATCTGAGCAAGTGCCAACTGTGATGGGGTCCCCAGGGACACCTTCACCTCCTGGGGACACTGAGGGCAGTCCCTGGCACCTGCAGAGCCCTGATCTCATATCAGGTGAGATCCACACCATGGTGCCAGCCTGGCTGCAAACCCACCCCGGCTGCTGGGCCAATCTGCCCTGCTGATATTTATTACAAAACCTCCTGCAGCAGCCCGAGAATGAGGGACCCAGCACAGAGACTGCTCCAATCACTCAAAGGAAAGGAACTGATATGAACATCTTGGCAGCCTGAAGGGACATTTGTAAGCTCAGGCACAAGGAGGCAGCCACTGAAATGTGTCCCTTCAGCCAAGGAAGCGGTGACAGGCAGTAGCCATCTGCTCCACAGGCTGCTGGCATGTTAAATAGTTTGGGTCACCCAGAGCTATAAATTTGTGTCTGGCTGCGGGCTGCAGAGGCACAGGCAGATTGTGTGCTCTCTGCTGATAAGGAAAGCTCGCTGCACAGGCACCTGGCTGCTGTGGAAGTGATGCCAGAGGAAAAACCATTTGTAAGCAGCACGATCACCTGCCTGCTCCAAAATCACAGCACAGCCGTTGATAAGAGGCAGAAGGATGAGCCAGCACTCACAGAGCCATCCTGGGGACACCTGACACGGGGATTTGCTCTGCCTGTGCTGCTGGCTGACCCCACACGCCCTTTCAGAGCTGCTGCACTCCCTCATCTGGAAGCTGAAGTCCATCAAGCAGTGCCTGGAGGCAAACCCTGACTTGGCACAGCCTCCCAGTGCTCAGAGCCTCCCGTGSCCTGGATGCTGCTCAGGCTGTGCCCTCTGCACTCTCCGGGGGGACACTCTGCCCCAAACCAGCGTGCCAAGGCAGAGCCCAGCCCTTCCCTCACCTTYTTAAACGGATACATGGCCACTTCCAGCCTGTGTGCTGCCTGTTCCCAGGGGATCTGCTGCTGCCAGGTGATCTCCTCGAACACRAACTGGATGGGCTCCCCTGAGGGGTCTCTGCTGTCGATGACGTTCCCGTTCTCGTCGTGGATCACGGCGGGGATCGAGGGTCCCGTGGATTCCAGCTCCATCTGCAGGGAAAGGGCTGGGTTGGACCCTGCACTGAGCCCTCTCCAGGACAGGACACAGACCCAAAATGACCTGTGCAGCCCCTAATGGAGGCATGGTTTGATCTCCCATCCCCTGGAGCTGCATTTCACCAGTGAAGTACCAGGAAAGGAACTTCACTTCCTTCAGTCTGGCTGCACTCACTGCATTGGAGTGTTTCCACCTTCCCAGAGGAGATTCCTGACTGTGGGACACCAGATCCTTCAAATCATCAGGATCTGCAGGGCTAATGGCAAGCTCTCGTTCCTGTCACCAGCTCAGCTCGGGAAGCCACAAGAGGGAGCAGCAGGAAAAGCTGCCCGGAAGATTCCCTGTGGTTCACGTTCTGGTACAGCTGAATGATTGTTAARGCTTCTGACAATTAAAAATAAACATGGATCTAGTTTAGGAGAAAATTGGACTGTTAATTCAGCCATTCAAAATCCTGACTTGTGTCCCAAGAGCCGGGATTACCACAAAACAGGGGAATAACCTCCTGCAGTTTCTAAATTCAGACCCATTGTTGCTCATACTCTGCTCTGGGCTCAGGGCCTGGGTTCAGCTCCTCATCTTCCCTCCTGCCTGTCAGGCAGTGTTTTAAAATAGGAAAAAGRCTCTGGGAGCTTAGAATTCAACCCACATGGAGGGGAAAAGGAAAATATCAGAGGACCTGCAGAGGGCAGACAGAGATAAATRGAAATTCTGTTGTTCTGCTGAAATAATTAAGAGAAACAGAAGCTCCACAGCTCAGGGCCACGGCAGCACAAATCCCTGAGGAGAGCTGGAGCCACGTGGAGCTCTGGGAGAGGCACAGACCTGAGGCAGATATCCAATGTCCACTTCCATGTTGCTGCTCTCGCTCGCCCCGTACAGCCACTCCATGTCCACGTTCAGGGACCTGCACAGAGAACCCTCGAGTCACCCAGGGCTAAATCTGTGTATGGGAACCCCAAACAAACAGGAACATCCTCTTGCAGAGCCTCTGGAGATGTCTGTATTCCCTGCCCCAGCCCAGGAACASCAGAACCCTGCTGGATCAGGGCCCAGGCACCCACTCAGCACTCTGGGAAAAGGAACTCGACACCTCTGAGCTCTGTCAAATGACAGCAGAGAGAGATGTCTTTGCTCCCYCTYCCTTCCCAGCACTTCACTCGCACATTCTGATCCTGCTGAACTTTTAAAAGCTGTTTTTTGGAAGCAAAAGGCTGCTGGCAGAGCCCTCAGTGTCTGCTGGCTGTAAGAAATGTGCTGACAGAGCCACCAGGCTTGAGCCACCAGGGTAATGTTGTAATAGAATTTTCACTCCCGTCATGGGCAAAGAGATTTGAAGCTTCTTCCCCCTGAAACGCTTCCAGCTCCTTGCCAGAGAGCAGGAAYGAGCTGGTGCAAAGCTCTGCACACAAAACCTTAACCTGTGAGACTCTGAGCAAAAAATCTGCTGGAGAGGAGCAGCAGGCCTTGCTGAACTGCAGGGATTGCAGCCAGGCATGGAACTGCCACTCCTGCCACACCCTGCCTGTCCTTCCCCATCCTCCCAGGGACAGAATCACACCCTGGATGGGTCAGGGATCCTCAGTCACTCAGATTTCCCAAAAACTTGGCTGGAAACGAGAGGGAAACAGTTGTACCTGTTGTTGGGAACAAAGAGCCTGAAGTCCCTGACGTGGGAAGAATCCTTGGAGAGGACAATGTAACCTGTGAACTGTCCTGGGGAAAACCAAAAGGGGAAGTTTGGAGGCTCATTCAGCTGGAATTCAGCGTGGATCCTGAAAGAAGAAAGGAGCCATCAGCAGGTGACAGCAGGGAAAAGCTCTCTGCAGGCAGCAGCAATTATAAACCTGAACCAGGGCACAGAGGCGCAGTTTAAAAGCTTTTCATGTCACACACTGAAGAGGGTGAAAGCCTGGAGCAGATGCCCTGGGCCAGGATTGTGAGGGCACAGCCTCTCTGGGGACACTGGGAGCACAAAAGGTGACCTTGGATTGAACCACTCTCCCTTCCAGAACAGCTCTGCTGTCACCAGGGAACACCCTGCCCGTGCCATGATGCCCATGCCATGTGCCAGGGGCTCAGAGCAGCCTCCCCCTCCCCTGGGGGACACAAGCAGGGTTCAGGGGTGCCCCCAGCCCCCCAAGACTCACCGGAATGCTATGGTGTAGTAGAAGCTGCTGCTGGCCTGGATGCAGGCCACGGCTCCCTGTGGAGCAAAGCGCGTCCGGACGAAGGGGCGTGGGTGGAACATGCTCAGCAGTTTGTGGATAATCACCTGCATGA
>NW_026623807.1:86654-91506 GCF_030028575.1 Malurus melanocephalus | reverse complement strand
TGAAGACACTCAAATCAGACTCATCCCTTCTGCCTGATCTCAGTTTTACCTCCAATTTAGGTGCTCCTGGCTATACACCATAGATTTTCTGATTCCTTAGAAAAAACAGGGATATATCCATAAAAGCTGAGTTTCRTATCTCACCTCTTTGCCCTTGGGAGGTGGAGGGTAAAACCTGTTGTTGGAGAGATACCCAGTGAAGATGTTCAATTCGCTGGGAATGATCCACCASGGATCCCCAAGATCCACTTTGTTCTTGGGAGGGAGAAAGGCTTTAAACTGCCTGGCAAGCAGGACACTCATAGGGGCTGCTGGGGCTGTCCAGTTCCTCAGCCCAGACAGAGCCACGTGAGAGATCTGTGAACAAAAAACACTGTCAGAGCCCCCACTGGACTCTCCAATGTGCAGTGATGTCATGGATGTAGGGAGGCTTTGGAAAATGGGGGAAAAATGTATCACATCCCAAATTCTTCTCATCCTTCCAACAGTTCTGTCAGGAATGAACAGAGGAGAGGGGAAGATGCCACGTAACAGAACTGCTCAGCTGCAGCAGAGGCAGCTCCAATCCCTGCTCCCAGCTCCCCACGAAGGGAGCTCTAACTGGGGCACGGTGCTGCTGAGTGCGCTGAAAACCCTGAAATGCTGAGGGAAGCAGCAAATTCCCCATCACAGCAAATCCCACGGGATTCTGCAGGACTGTGTCCCCCTCCCARCAYATCCCTGGTGCTGTTCCCAGCCCASCAGACGTGTTTATTCCACAATTTGTGGCCTGCAGGACACCTACTCCCAAAAAACCGTCCTTGCTCTTCGTCATTGTTTCCATGACCAAGGGCTGGAATTTGGCCACAACGGACAAAGTCTCCCCATCTGGATCCAGCGTCTCCTCCTCCTCGGATTCTGAGACTGGAGAAAYCCCTGGACAAAAGGACAGGAATTCAAGCAGCTGTTGCCCCTCCCTCCCCTTTTCAGCAATTGTGATTACACATTTATCCTGACAAATCCAGGAGCTTCCCAGCTGTCCCTGCACAGCAGAACTCACACCCATCCCCAGACCAGCTTTGGCTGGAGGAATTAAAGAGGAATCCTCCTTTTAGTGACCAACTCTTTAAACAGAAAGAGGGTTTAGGTKGGGTATTGGGAAGGAATTGTTGTTGTGGTGTTGGGGAGRCCCTGGCACAGGGTGCCCAGAGAAGCTGTGGCTGCCCCTGGATCCCTGGAAATGTCCAAGGCCAGGCTGGAYGGGGCTGATCCAGGGGCAGGAGGGTGGAATAGGATGGGCTTTAAGGTCCTTCCCAACCCAAACCATTCCACGATTCCACATTTCCCTGACTCCAAAGCCCAGGCTGAGCCAGGCAGGCTCTGTGCCCCTCAGAGCAATCCCAGCACGTGCTGGAGCCAGTCCAGCAGAGCACAAACACTCTGTGTCCCCAGTGTCCATTGTCAGCCCCACACTCCTCCCTGCCTGGCACAGCAGAGCCATTTGCTCTGTGCTGATACAGTCTCCAGAGATGATCTCCCACACTCAATGGAACGCTGTGACTCACTGATGCTTTTGGCCTGGCCTGGCTGAGCTGTATTTGTTACATTCACCCATTCCAAATCCCCTTTAAGCTCCAGACAAAGTGATTTATGTATTTTGCTAGTCCAGCAATGGGATCCCCCACCTTATAAAAACTGCAYTTTGTCAAAGTGATGTCTAGTGCTTAAGCCCTTTCAACAACATGRCAGCTTTGCAGCCCCTCTTCATGGAAATAAGGCCCAAAACAGCACCCAGAAAATAATGAAGTGAGTAAAATATTCAGTGAATGAAAGCTGTGGAGCTCATTGTTTGCTCTGGGCAGGGAGGGCTCTGGAAGGCAGACAGGAACCCACCTGTGAGCTTCTCAGCGATGGGTTTGAACTCCTCTGGGCTCAGGTACAGGTCCTTGTTTGTGTCCAGGGAGGAGAACAGAAACAGCCCCTCATTCCCCAAGGAYTTCAGAGCCAGCTCCTGGTTTGGGAAGAAGAGGCAAGTGAGATTCCATGGAACTCCTGCAGAAATCCACTCTGGCCTCTCTGGAGTTAATTCACATTTTCCCCAGCACATCCAGAGGAAAGATTAACGCCCCTTGGCAGGATTTGGTGCTATTTGCAATAGGGATCAGTGTCCAGGAACTGCTGGCACGAGCATATTAAACCTGCATCTGCATGAGTAATTCCATCTGAACCATTTGCTCACATCCAAGGCCCTTTGTCAGAAAAACTCCCTGCTTTTTCCAGCCAGTCAGTCCTAAACCTGCAGATACTGGGAGCACCTGGAGATGGTGATTGTTGGGATTGACTGATGTGCAGTGAGACAAAGGCAGTCAAAATGTGAGTATCACATTCCAAAAACACAGAGAGACTGAGCTGAGCCTTTGTATGAGTGATTTCCATTCCTGGTGGGTTCCATACCAGCATCACTGCCCTGCTCTGGTCAGTGCCCTCCAAATCTCCAGCCTCGGGAATATTTTGGCATGGAATATTTTGGCTCTCTGCTCCTCCAGCCACCCATCAGGGAGCCACAAACCCCACGGTCCTCTGCAGAAATTCCTGTGAGATCCCAGCCCTCTGTGCCTCAGTTTCTCCCTCTGTAAAGCCCCAATGGAGCTCACCAAGGCAATGCTGCCCTTGGAGCAGCCCCAAAAGGGCTCTGGATGCTTCCAGACATTTCCACTCTGGAGTCTGAAGGGAATGGGCCAATTTGGGGGCAGAACAAGAGCTCCACGCTGGTGTGAGAGGAGGTGAGATGARCCCCTCAGTGGCAGGCAGCCCTTGGCACATCCCCAGGATCCATCAGCCTGCCCTGGCAGCCCCGGAGCTGGGAGCAGGAGCACTCTGCATTCTGCTGCTCATCCGTGCCTGCTCTCCATCGCCTGCAGCACCAGCACCATCCCCAGAGCTCCTGAACCAGTTTATTTTCCATCTGTTGCCTGCCAGCCTCGAGCAGCACTAATGCAGCCTGGAAGGCTTTGCTCCCATCAACCGMAGCAACAAAAGCACTTGAGAGCCTTCCAGGGCAGTTCCAGGACTGAGCCAGGCTGAAATAAAGACCCTGGAACACAAAGCCAAGATCTGGATGAGGAACGTGACAAAATGAAGAGAGATGGTTATTTGTGCACAGGAACAATTCACTTTGGGCTGTCCACAGTAAAACTGCTTTTATTCCCTGAATGAACTGGGATGACATCCTTGGCTCTGGAAATAGGTGACAATTCTGGCTGCAGGTGCTGACAGATCCTGAGCTTTGTGCCAGGCTCCAGGAGCTCTCCCAGCTCCAGATCTCACCTATGTGGGCACAGTTCATGAACTGTAATCTCTCCTGGCCTGGGACACAGCTCATGGTGCTGGGAGGGAGCAGGAGGCTCCCCTGGGCACAGCAGGCTGTCCTGGATGTGTGCTGAGCTCTGAAGGGATGCTCCATTGCCTCGTCCTCTCCTAGCTCAGCTTCCCTGCTGATGGATCTTTCAGAGCTTCTCTTCATTTTACGCTTCACAGGCACCGACCCCGAGGGATGGGAGGCGAAGTTCTCMCAGCAGGTTGGAATTTGCATTGCTGGAATGTGGGGAAAAGTCATTTTTCCCCTCACTGAACGGGGCTGGAGGGAGGAGGAGAAGCAGCTGTGGCCCACAGGGGTAACACTGCAGGACAGGAGGTGCTGGACATGAGCAATGTCCATGAGCTGAAAGCACGGCCACGTCTCTCAGCTGCTGTGACCACCCCTCAGAGGGACCAGGATAACCCCCCAACCACAGAGAACACTCCAATCCTGCTGCATTTGCTCACCAGGGATGACAAAATCGATGTTTAAAAGCACAGAAAGATGTTAGGGCTTGCCTTTTTGCTCTCTGATAACATTCACATTAAAGAAAGCTCCCAGAGCTTGTGGTTTCTTTCCTTTTTCTTTTTAATCTGGGATTATAAGGAAGGCATTTTCTCTGTTTGTGCCAGAGGGGTGAGACTGAGCTGTTCCAGTGGTTTTGGAGAGGAGCAGAGCTGTGGTTTCCACAAAGAGTTCTCCTCTCCCACCTGCTTGTTTGGCTAAATAAACATTTCCATAGGAAGAGACAAGACATGTGTTTGAAGCAAAAAAAATAAAAAGCTTGGGCTGTTCACATTTTGTCTCTGCTCCAGCAGCACCCAATGACAACTGTCTGCCTGTCCTCCAGAAAAAACAAACCTCCAGCAGACCTGTCAGGCTGTGAGAGCATCCTCACCCTTCTGTCCTTGGTGGAAAAATTCCTCTAATTAACTTGTTTAAACCATTCGTCCCTTTTTGCAATGCAAGAAGAGACAGAGAAAGGAGGCATACTTTAAAAATATCCTTTAAAAACTCTTTTCTTTGTACTAGAGGAATATCAAGAAGGAGAAATCTGCTCTTTTCCCAGCACCTCCTCAGATGTTCAGGGCTGAAGAGCAGAGCCTGAGGAGTGCGATCTCCCACAAAGGAGATCTCCAAAGCTCCTCCAGCCTCTGGAATTACACGGATTACAGCCAAAACCAGCCAAACAGCCCCATTTAAAATAAAAACCCCAAACACAAACCCCGGGAAAAAACTGCTCCTGTTCTCCAGGTCACGCCCTCCCTTCTTCTGCTGCTTCTCAGTGGTCTTTGGAGGCTGCAGCAGAGGAGATTTGAGATGGAGAGCCAAGAGTAGGGCCAGTGGCTGGGCTCAGGGGTCAGCTGGCCACTGCTGGTCACTGCTGGTCACTGCTGGCCACCACAGCTCCATGGTGCTTCCAGCCCGATGGTGGCCACCAAAACCCCTGAGCTTGCCTCAAGCCTGGTGGGCACCACAGCTCTGCAGAGCCTCAGCCTGGCCAGTGGCCACCAG
>NW_026623807.1:81642-85588 GCF_030028575.1 Malurus melanocephalus | reverse complement strand
TGACCACCTCAGCCCGGTTGTGACCACCTCAGCCCGGCTATGGCCACCTCAGCCCGGCTCCGGCCCGCTCCGCCGCGGTTCCCAGCCGGGCCCGTTCCCCGCTCCCCTCACGCCGCCCTCGCCCGCCATTCCCGTCCCTCACGTCCCTCCCTCCGCCCGTCCCCGCCCCTGCCCGCTGCTCCTGCCCGGTTCCCCCGCTCGGTTCCCGGTACCTGCCGCCGCGCCGCCTCCGCGTCCCGGTAATACTTGACAGCCACGATGGCGGCCAGCAGCGCCAGGAGAAGCGCCAGGCGCGGAGGAGCCGCCCCGGAGCCCGGCCCCGCCATCGCAGCAGCCCCGCGCCGCGGAGCCGCCATGGCCGCCCGGCCGGGGGACGCGTCACGGGCGAGGAGGAGCCGCGGGATCCGCCAAAAAAAAAACCCTTTTTGTGTTAAAACACCCCGCCACTGAACGCGGGGTTAGTGTAAAATCACCGGCAGCCGCTTAGGGGAGAGCGTTTTAGTGTTAAATTAGTGATACTCGGTCAGGGAAAGGTTTGTTTTAGTGTTAAATGAGCGGTACCCGGTCAGGGGAAAATCCTTATTAGTGTTCAGTGACCGTCATCCGGTCAGGAAAAACCGCTTTTTAGTGTTAATGAGCAATATTCGGTCAGGAAAATACACGTGTAAGGGTTAAATGAGCAGCGCTCAGTCAGGAAAAAACACTTTTTAGCCTGAAAGTGTCCGCTGTGGGGATTTTAGAGCGATGAAGCCCCTCCTCTTCCTCAGGGTTCTCGTTGTTCTTCAAGGGCTTTGTGTTTATTATCGATGGGAGAGACGGGAGTGTGTCCATTGTGTCCATCCCCGCATTCCCACAGCGGCCTTTGGTCCGAAATCCCGCTTTTCCCCGAAAGAACAAAACCCTGAACTTGTTTTGCAGTTCCCCAAACCAGCCATACCCTGCACTTGGACTTGGTTTCATTTCACTAAAATAGTGGTTTTTTTTAACAAAGCAGGTATTAGCGGGCTCACTGGCGGCGGTTTGATGGGATTTCCCATTCCCGGGGATGGTTAATTCGGCAGCCCAGGGGTGACAAAGCTCAGCCCCATCACCAACACCATCCCCAAATTTTGGGGCATTTCCATCCCCAAATTTTGGGGCATTTCCATCCCAAACTTTTCGATCTGTCCGTTCTCTCCGTGCCCTTCAGGTCCCTCCACTGTGGCACTGCTGTCACGCTGAGCGGCGGCTGGGCCGAAACACACGGATTTACTCATTTTAATGAATATTAAAATAAAAACTCTGCCTCCTGCTCCTCGGTGTTCCCAATATCGTTCCGGATCCCGATTTTTGGGGAAGGTTTAGCGGCGCTCGCTGCCGCAGGGCCAACAGCACCGAGCGTTTGATCTCTCCCAGGGCAGGGGAAGCGTCAGCYTTTAATCCTTTGAAGCTCTGCTGCCTCCTAAGCCTGCCTAATCGTTTTTGTTTTAGGTTTAAACGGCTCTTGAGAGGGAGATGAGGGAGAGCATGGCCAAGGCATGAAGAGAGGATGAGGATGAGGATGAGGATGGGACTGGGCAGAGAAGCTCGTCCATCACATCCCAAACAATCACATCAAGAGATCAGATCAGAACCTATGTGGGAAAACACTCCGGCTGCCAGGCTTTTGAATTCAATAACCAATTCTGCTGAAAGCCTTCCCAGGGAATTTAATAATGCTGTAAAAATGAAGTGTGGGTTACAAAAAAAGATGCATTTGTTTTCTGGATGGTTTTGTCTTATCTCTGKGCAGGCCAGGCAACAGCAGCCCGTGGTTGTGCAAGTGATAGGGAAGAGTTTTCATCTCCACCACTAATGCAAGTTTCTCTTATCAGAACTTCATTTACAGGAAATTCCTTCTGATTCAAAGGAGGGCCACAAGCTCTGATGGTGAAAATTAAGATGGCAATCACAGCTTCTGAAGTAGAAGTTGAATGTTCCTGGGGAAATGGGCAATAACCCAGACTGGTGGCATTACCTGGTAGTTCCAGGCAGGAAAAAACCACCAAAAAGCAACAACAGAATTCCCAAATACCTGAGAGYGAAGGACAGGAAAGCAGCTGAAGGACACACAAGAATGAGGCATTTAAAGCCAAACTTCAGGTTCAGTGGAACTCCATAAACTCACCAAACCAAGGAGCTCCCTCTGGGCAGGAAAATCCCACCTGGAGGAGGAATTTGGGGTGGAATTTGGAGGCAGGGCTCCCATGTGAGGAGGAGCAGCAGCATTTCAGGAACCTGCAGGACAAACATCCCCATCACCTGCACTGCTGCGGAACAGGAAAATCCCCGCTCAGGGGTGGCTCAGAGCCAGCCCGGGGAACAAAGCTGATCCTTGGAGCAAATCTTCACTCCTGCTGAACACAGCCASGCTGAGCTTGATTCCTGTGATTAATCCCTGGCCCTGGGGATTGCAGGGGATATCTGGGAGCCCAAGGATTTGCAGAGCTGCACCATTGGAAATGTTCAAGTGCAACCAAAAGCTTCTGCTGTGCCTGGCACGGAGSCCCTGGAAGCAGAGTTATGGGTAAGCTTTGCCTCCCCAGGCCAGCTTAAACACCTCCTGATCTGTGATGGGGCCACTGAGCTGCAGGAAACTTCCTCTGCAAGGATTTGGGATGTTCCTGCTCCCTTGTGTGGAAGGGAAACCAACCGTGGAGTTCTGATGGAGCACCAGGGTCTGTCCCTAAAGGAAACCAGAGCTGAGCTGTTGATTTTGGAGGTTTGAATTCTGCCAGGCAAAGTGTTCCGAGTTACTGCAAGAGCAGGGTGYTTTCATTTAAGAAATTCCCTTAATCCATTATCAAAATCCTTTGAGCTACAAGAGCTTCCCGATCCCCAAATCTCCCAGATAACACAGCTCACTCCCAAGATGTTTATTTACCAATAACCATTCCTCTAGGCCAGGCTTACCAGGCAACATCTTTATCCCTGGGATAATGCTAAGTCCCCATCTGACAATCTTATTTCTCTCGGGGAATTACAAAGGCAGGAATTTAGAAACAACATTTTTCTGTTTTCACAACTTGCTCAAAGCAACTTTATTTCCCCCAAGCTGCTGAGAATGAAGCGACTGTCACGAGGATGTCACAAGAATGAACAAAAATGTTCCATCCCCAGGGRCCACAGAGCTTTGCAATCATTAGAGGGAATGCTGATCCCAGATCAGTTTAAGAGAGCTGGGAATTCCTGTCCAAATGATGCCTGGATTCCTCTAAAAATCAACTTCTACTGTGCAAAACTCTTTAAATCCACCAGCATTGTCTCATTYCAAAGCATGGTCATTTACAGGATTTTTTATTTTACAAGACTTTTATTCTGTTTCACAGATCTGACTATTACAGCAGTAAAATTATTACAAGTGACTCGTAACATTAAGTTCCAAATAAAAGTAGAAAAACACAAAAAAACCCATAAAAGGAAAGTTAAATGAGATGTGATGGGTGGTAAATGTGKTTTTTTAAGAGCACGGAATAAAGTATATAAAAATACATCAGGAGCAAGGATTCTGCAGAGAAGTTTTGGTTTAGTTACAARTTTGACACCACAGAGTCACAGAAGGGTTGAGGYTGGAGGGGAYCTCTGTGTCCCCCTGTCCCAAATCCTGTCCAGAGCTGTGTCCAGGCAGCTCCTGAAGATCTCTCCAAGGATGGAGACCCCACAGGCTCCTGGGCAGGTGTGGCAGGGTGGAACAAACATTTCCTGGTGTTCAGAGGGTCTCAGTTTGTGCCTGGTTCCTCCTCACACCCCCAGGATCCCCCTGAGCCTCCTCTCTCCACACTGGAGGGATGTTCCAGTCCTTTCCCCTTTGCTGGGCTCTSTCCTGGCCTGGGGAGCCCAGAGCTGGGCAGGATTCCTCAATGACTCTGCAATATTCTCAGCTCTGATCCCACAGGACCCTTCCAAGCAGATTTTTGGAGAGGCCCAA
>NW_026623807.1:75249-81319 GCF_030028575.1 Malurus melanocephalus | reverse complement strand
GAGCAGAAATCAGGCTGATTTGAGTTCCCCGTGAGCAGAAATCAGGCTGATTTGAGCTCCCCATGAGGAGCAGGGACTGCCAATTCCACCCTGAGATGGGAGAGTCCCATCCTCTGATTTTCCCACTAAAACATCACCTTTCCCTGCCCTCTCTTCAGTCCTGAGCTCTCCTGGCTCCTCATCCAGCCCGAGGACAACTCCCCTTCCCTGTTCTCCTGTCCCTCCTGAAGARCCCCCAAAGCTCAGCAGCAGAAAGCACAGAACACTGCAAACTGTTCACTGGAGAGGTGATCAATCAACAGCACACAAAAGGCAGAAATGAAACAGAAAAAGGAAAGGAGGATGTCTGTTTGTGTGTGTGTAAAGTCTATTTTATGGCAAACTTCCAGTCCTTTGGCCACTATAAAGCAAAATCTGTGGATTTCATATAAATTCTCTGTATAAAGGAATGTCTATGAACTGTGTACAGTATGGCCCAGAATAAACATYTCATCATCAGCCTAAGAGAGCTCCTCACAGAGGAAAAGAAGGTGCTTAGTCATGGTTCATCTTCCCAAGAAAATACTGTCCGGAACTGGACTAGTGCCCCAAAAATACCATTTCAGGAACAGCAGGAATTCCTTTAATGGAAAGGAAAAGCAGAGTGTGCCCAGGCTGGGGGAGCAGGAGCTGGGCAGAGCTCAGGGCTGCACTGCTGCTTTAAAGTCCGTGTGGTTGATGGGCAGGGGRTGAGCCTCGGTGTTGAACACCCAATCCTCCAGGGACAGCACGTCATCTTCACAGAACAGAAGATAGAGGTACCTGGAGCAGGGCAGAGGGACACAGAGGGTTAAAGGATGCTCAGGAGRGACCCCAGGCTGGCACAGACAGCASSATGTGGTGGCTGTCACTGTGCAGGGGACACATTCCTGATTCATTAGGAAATCACTGCTTCGTTAGGAAATCACAGCCCTTCCCACTGAACTCTGGTCCTGCAAACCTGAGCGGGACCCAACAGCAGGGAACAACAGTGGCTCTGCAGCAGCAAACCCCAAAKCTGGCAGCACCCTGGCCTTGCCCARCTTCACCCCCAAAATGGGCTGGGCTGGAGAGATCCTTAAAGCTCATCCCATCCCAGCCCCCTTCCCCCTGGAAGGGAACACCTCCTCCCCTCATTTTTCTGGGATTTATCAAGCAGATGCTGCAGGAATTCTGCTGCTCTGGAAGGRCCCTGTGACCCAGGACTTACTTGAGAGTCTCTGCGAGGAAGAAGCTCTGCTGCATGTTGTCGTGGCTGGGGGTGGTGGTGTAAACATCTCGGATGCCAGAGAACCCTGCCTCCACTCTGCAGTGCTTCTCCAGGGCCTGGGGGGCAAAGAACCCTCAGCAACACCCAGCAGAGGGGAAAAAAACCCTCAGCAACACCCAGCAGAGGGGAAAAACCCCTGAACAACACCCAGCAGAGGGGAAAAACCTCTCAGCAACACCCAGCAGAGGGGAGAACCCCCTCAGCAACACCCAGCAGAGGGGAAAAACCCCTGAACAACACCCAGCAGAGGGGAAAAACCCCTGAACAACACCCAGCAGAGGGGAGAACCCTCTCAGCAGCAGCAGCTGCTTCCAGGCCATTTACAAATGGAACTCCAGGTTTCCTGCAGCCTGTGTCACTCTCTGAGGAGCATGGGGTCACTCCAGACTTTGGGCTCAGGCTGGTTCCAATGGGACAGCCAGAGAAGCAGCAGAACCCGAGMTGGCTGAGTGACAAATGGCAGTGCAGCCCAAAGGGACAGGAGAACACCCTCAGTGCACTCCTGCCCCCCTGCTCGTGGGTCTGACAACATTTGGGTCAAAAGGAACCTTAAAAATCACCCAATTCCACTGCCCTGCCATGCACAGGGTCACCTTCCAGCAGACCAAGCTGCTCARAGCCCCATCCMACCCAGCCTCGAGCATTTCTGATGGATCTCAGTGCCATAACACAATTTAATTTCTGCTCCTTTCGCCGACCCAAAGGCAGGTTTTTGTGGGAACCCAGCAGCCTGCCGAGCTCTGTGCCTGCTCCAGCCTTACCTTGACCACCTCCCAGCCCCAGTGCCTGTATTTGGGGTCGTGGGTGAGCCTCCACAGGTACATGTAGCTCTCCACCACCTCGGGCCGCAGGATGTAGTAGCGCTCGCTGAGTCTCGTGGCCATGGCCTCGCTGCCCGCGTCGAAGCGAAACGCTTCGGGACCCAGCTTGGTGTCTGCAAAAAACACACAGGGATGGCTTGGTGGGGAGACACATAGAAACATAGAGAAACACAGAGAAACACAGAGGGATGGCTTGGTGGGGAGACACACAGAAACACAGAGAAACATACAGAGAAATAACACAGAGAAACACAGAGAGAAACACACACAAACACACACAAACACAGAGGGATGGCTTGGTGGGGAGAAACACACAGAGAAACACACACAGAAATACAGAGAACACACACAGAAACACACAGAGAAACACAGAGAAACACAGAGAAACACACAGAGAAACACACACAGAAACACAGAGGGATGGCTCGGTGGGGAGACACACACAGAGAAACACAGAGAAACACAGAGGGATGGCTTGGTGGGGAGACACACAGGAACACAGAGAAACACAGAAAAACACAGAAAAACACAGAGAGAAACACACACAGAAATACAGAGAAACACACACAGAAACAGACACAGAAACACAGAGGGATGGCTCGGTGGGGAGAAACACAGAAACACAGAGAAACACACGGAAACACAGAGAAACACACAGAGAAACATGGAGAAACACAAACACAGAGAAAACACAAACACACACAGAAATACACACAGAAACATACAGAAACACAGAGAAACACACAGAGAAACACAGAGAAACACACGCAGAAACACACAGAGAAACACAGAGAAACACAGAGAGAAACACAGAAACACAGAAACACACAGAGAAACACATAGAAATACAGAGGGATGGCTTGGTGGGGAGACACACAGAAACACAGAGAAACACAGAGAAACACACAGAGAAACACACACAGGGACTGCTCAGGGCACAGAAACACACACATGAATTGCTCAGAGCACAAAAAAACACGAACCCAGGGCCTGCCCAGGTACCTGAGCGTGCGTAGGACTCGTGGCACGTGTTGGTGATCTCTGCAGCCAGCTCCATGTGCCTCTGYCTCCTCTCATCACTGCCATACTCAGCCCCCAGGGCAATCATGCCCCCAGAGAAGCAGGCCAAGTGGCCCATCTTGTGGTCCAGGATGCCACCCCTCCACTCAGCGATGTAGGTCAAGCCTCCTGCAGATTTCTTCACCAAATGCTTTTCTATTGCCTAAAAAGACAAAAATCAGGATTTCAAGACATGGGACAGCAAGTAAAACTTACTCAGTGTTACTTAGTGGACAGCAGAGTCCAGAATTTCCACCAGGGAAATCCAGATTTATTCTGAAGATCTGGAAACTTCTTATGAACCATGACCCACCCCCCAAAAGCACAGAGCAGCACCCCCTCCTCACCTCCAGGGCATCGTCGTACATCTTTTTAGCTTCAGAGTCCTTCTTGTCTGACATCAGCCAGGATTTGATGAGATATTCATAAAAGCTGTCCCCGAGCCCCCCGATGGAGACGTGGTCTGTGGTGGGAAAGGCAGGAAAGGATTTCAGTTTGTGAAATACAATGAGCAGCTGCTCTACAAAGGGGAAACAATCACGTCCTATTTAATGCCCTTGTTCTCTCCTTCCTCCTCCCAGCTTCCTGGGGAGAGCTCACAGCACTGCTTTTTAGAAAGGAAAAAAAGGTGCAAAGTGCAATCAGAAGAAAAATGTTCTGTCATTTCCCAGAGCATCAGTATCCCTTACCAGAACCGTTCCGAGGCCTCGCTTTACAAGTTATTTATATTGCAACSAGAAGATGCTTCCTGTTTATGGAGCCATCATCATAAATCCCACCCTCATAAAGCAAAAGCAGTGGTGGGCACTGATGGATTTCTGTGCAGATGGAGCCCCTGGGAGCTCAGGAAAGGAAGCAGAGGTGTTGGAGATGCCAGTGAGAGCTGCTGGAGACATTTCTGTGCTGTTCCATTGATATTCCCAGCTCACAGAGGGGCTCTGAGCCCTGGGGAAGGCTGGGGGCTGCTGGCACATTAAAATGATGAAGTCAGCTATGAGGATGTGTCCTGAATATTCCCCTCTGCAGAAATGGCATTTCCCAGGCTGAGTGCTCGGAGCAGCCCCTGCTCTGACCCTGCTGAGGAGCTGCAGTGTGAAATGGGGCTGACAGCTGCAGGTTTGTGCCTGGGGAGCTGCTGCATGGATTTACAGCTCCACACTCTACCACAGGGCCAAGAGCAGCGTTCTCACTCCTTAAAGCACTCCAGCACTGCCATTTTTAGGAGAGCAAGACAAATCACCCTCCCTGGACCGAGCCATCCCTGTTCATTAACACAATCCACCCCTGCCTCTACCCCCATTTCCCAGCCAAGCACACGCAGCAGGTGCTCAGAGCTGCTCACATTTTTGTTTCCCCTCTCCTCGCACACAGATAAAGTCCCGAGGCTCATTCCAAATGCTAAACCCTGRCAGCAGCAGAAAGCAGCAGCCGTGCACGCTGCTGACCTGGAGAGCAAACATCCCTGACACACTGTGTCCAATGATCCACGGAATAATCCATAGCAAAACAATGGGATTAAACACGCGCCTTCCTTCCGTGCGAGGGGAGAGGGCAGATATTTGCAAACACTGGCTGCCTTTAAAGAGCAGCTCTGTGATCCTGAGTGTGCCATTCATAAAATCACCAAAGCCCCAGCTCTGGTACATGATTGCTTTCCATATGGCAGCAGCCTGGCAGGMACTCAGCACAAACAAATCCCTGCCTCCAGCAGGGCACCCGGCTCTCATTTTCCAGGGGTAAGGACTGCACTCAGAGGTGCAGCACAGCCTCTTCATTTACCAGATCTGCTCATTCAGCYGGGTCAAAGATTCACCTTTTAAGAAAATCACAGCAATTTCAAGGAAAACAGCTTCCTGCAAAGAGCTTTAATGGCAGGAGAGAAAATGAGAGGAGCAGGCTGCAGATGCCTCCCTGCTCTGGTCCTCATTTCTTTCTCCCCCTGCAGCACTGGAGATGCAGAAGGGGCTGATCACTGCTTTCCATATGGATTCAGACCCCAAAGTCACATCCTGAGCTGCCACAAACAGCCTGTGGAAGTCTGTCTGGCAGTCATGAATCTGCCTGTCCCAACACAAGTAACCAGAAGCTACTTTTGATGTGCTCTGAAAAGCATCAACAGGCCCCTGTTTACATCAGCAAGTTCAGGGCAGTGCAGTGAAATCAGTGCAGAAAACAGAATTGAATTTTTGAAGAGGATTTGAGGGCTGGGTATCCAGCTGAGGGTTGCACYCAGCTGGGTTAAGAGCCCCTCAGTTTCCTGAAGATTCTGCAAGGATCAGCCACGGAGCAGCCAGGAATTTCTCCCAACAGGAGAGAAGCAAACATTCTTATCTCCTCCTTTCTTCCTTCCTTTCCAAATCACCCTGTGCAGGGGTACCATGGTAACAGCACAGGAAYRCACACAGGAGAATYCATCCCTCCATCCCTTCATCCGAGGGGATCCACAGCTCCTCCGAGCCCTCTCCAGGTGCTCCCTCACTCCTGCAGCCACTGCAGAGGGATCTCCCCGTTCCTGCACTTCTGCAGGATCCTACAGGACTGTGCTGATCCTGACACCTTTGGGTGGCCCATGTGCCACCACCCCTGAGCAGGGATGGGACACCCAGTGGGGTGAGTGCCCGGTTCCTGTCTGCACCCTGCACAGCGGGCAGTGCCATCCTATCCCATGGATAATGGGCATGGCTGGCTGTGCCATCCCATCCGTGTACAGTGGGTACGGGTACAGTGGGCTGTGCTATCCCATCCTGTGTACAATGGGCACAGTGGCTGTGCCATGCCATCCCATGCCATCCCATCCTATAATTCCCATCCCATGGATCCCATCCCATCCCATCCCATGGATCCCATCCCATCCAATGGATCCCATCCCATCCCATGGATCCCATCCCGTGGATCCCATCCC
>NW_026623807.1:72702-75015 GCF_030028575.1 Malurus melanocephalus | reverse complement strand
CTGGCAGTTCCTCAGGAGGGACAGGGTGACCAGGGGTGACACGTACGCTGCACCCAGCTCCCCGTCACCGGGCTCAGGAAGTTGGGGTACAGCCCCTGTGGCTTCTCCACCCTGTTGAGCACCCTGCGGATGTTCATCACCTGCAGAGAGGAGAGACAGGAGGGGTTAGTGCTGCTGCCAGGGCTGCTGGGCTGCACTCTCACTCCCCAAATCCCCAAATTCCCAATTCCCAAATTCCCCAATTCCCCAGTTCCCTGTGCTGAGCCAGCCCCAGTTCCTGGAATACCAGGAACAGGCACGGCCCAGGACAGGGCTCAGCAGGGAGGGAGATGCTTCCCCCTCTGCACAACCTTTATCCAGCCCTGTGGGGTTGAGAAATGATCCTGGAATCCTGCAAAGGATTCAGTTCACTGCCATGGTCCAGAAGCAATCCTRGGAAAACTTGAACTTCTGATACCTAAAGGGGCTACAGGGAAATGGAGAGGGACTTAACCCAAGGGGGAATGGCCTTAAGGTGGAGGAGGGCAGGGTTAGAYGGGATATTGGGAAGGAATTCTCCCTGTGAGGGTGRGRARGTGCCCAGAGAAGCTGTGGCTGCCYCTGAACCCCTGGCAGTGCCCAAGGCCAGGCTGGACAGGGCTGGGAGCACCCTGGGACAGCAGAAGGTGTCTTCCCCAAGGCAGGGAGAGACTGGGATAAGCTTTAAGTTCCTCCCAACCCAAATCTGGTTCTGTGATTGGGGATCTGGGTGAAAATAGATGTGAGAGATGCCCAGGGTGATTTTTTTCCMTGGTCCAAAGGGAAAGGAGCGGCAGGGATGAGTGACTCACACAGCACTTCAATTCACCGTGTGGTCACTTAGCATGATGAATTGGGGCCTTTAATTTCACCAACAGACAGCTCCTCTAATACCCCAGAACAGCCAGTGCTTAACTCTCCAAAGCCTCCCTTGGTTTCACCCCCATTAAATCCAATAGGCCTTTCCCTTAAGGGACCAAGTTAAATTCCAAGCAGCATAAATATTCYATTATAACCTACAGAGCAGCTAATTCACTCTAAACCTTTTACAAAATCAGACAATTTGCACGCCAAAAGCTGGCTACAGGCTTAAGCTGGGGCTTCCAAGGAAGTTGTCAGGCTCTACAACATTTATTGGAATTTGGGAGATTGGAATATTAATGACAGGTTGGAATAAAAGACACAGATGGACTTTAATTCCTGCTAAAATCACCCGAGTCCCAGGCTGGGAGTTAATGAGTTGATCTGCTCCTCTGCAGTAATTTCCCACAGGATGGGCTCTTAGAGCTCACATCATCCCACATTTCCCCACTCTGAGGGTGTCAGGATGGATGTGATCTGTTTTCTGTGCACACATCAACCCAGGAGAGTCCATTAGAAAGGTTTTGCCCTTTTCCCTCCGTGGGTTTAGGAGGAGAAGAGGAAAATCTATTAGGCTGGGCACAGAGRTTTGACCCTGGCTCAAAATGCCACGGTTTGAACCCAGGATGAGGATGTAAWTCTGGTTTTTAGCAGTGCATCTCCAGTTTGCTCATCTCTCCCCCGCCTTCATTCCCTTTATTTCCTTCACACATTTCCTTTCCAGAGCACTGCTTCCCTCCCTGTGAGCAGTTTGTCATTGTCCCTGTYCTCAGGAAGCTCAGCCTTGTCCCTTCATTTCACATCAGAGCCTCTCTCTGTCTTCCCACAGAGCTCTCTGCGTTTCCTCTTCCCCTCCACGCTCTGCTTTCCCCTCTGGGACATTGCTCTTGCCTGAAAATTCACACAATTTCCCCCACATGAGGAAAAACACCCCAGGAGGACAGAGAGCCCAGAGGGGGGCAACTTGCCTTTTCTGCAAACACCGGGTTGCCCGAGAGCTGCGAGAGGTGCAGGAATTCCAAGTGCAAGGTCCCAAATTCTGCCAAGATGCTGCTTCCAGCAGAGGCCCAGCCCCAGCTCCAGCTCATGCCGCTGCAAGGAGAGAAAAGAGAAGAGTTCAGWGCCGGGAGAGCTCCTGCAGGAGGCTGAACCAGCCCAAAAGCACCGTGGCCACAATTTYCCATCTCCTGGCAGCTGATCCCAGGAGGTGACACGGTGACAATTCCCAGGGACAGCTGCGGTGGCACTAGATGGCGCCGGGAAGCTTGGCAGGGAGAGGAACAAGCGTGTGTTGTTTACAGGAGTTAAAACTTAATGATTCTTCCGAGAAGGAAAGGAAAAAAGCCCGAGTTTGCCGGGCTGCGATGCGCAGAAGAGCACGGCGGGTGCTGAGCTGGGTTTGCTGCGGACACGGCAGAGTGTTCACACTGCTCC
>NW_026623807.1:56166-72184 GCF_030028575.1 Malurus melanocephalus | reverse complement strand
GAGCTGCTGAGCAGCCCCTGGAGCTCTCACACCCGTGAGGAATCGATTCCTGCCTCCATTCACCATTTGGAGGGGACAAACCCAAACAGAGCTGGGATTGCTGTCACAGCAGCTCGGTGGGGTCACAGCCATCAAAACGGGGATCTGCCCTCCCCAAACGCACAGCCAGGAGCTGGGATGTGCTGCTGGGAGCCAACTTTGGGTCAAACAGGGATGAATGAATCCTTCATTTTTCAAATTTCAATTTTTCCAAACCCGAATCCAGCAGAGCAGAGCAGGACAGGACAGGGGTGTGCAGGAAACAGAGCCCATCTGCAGCACTGCAGTGACCCCCTGCAGGAAAACATTTTCCCAGAATTACAGGCTGGATAAACTGGGTCTTCACAGCTGCTCTGGTTTGTAAAAGCTCAGAGGAAGCTACTGTTTAAAGGACCTTGGCCTCCAAGAGAAAAAAAATGTGCCCAGAATCTCCTTTATCTCCCAGATAAGAGGGTCTGAAACGTCAAATCATCGCCTTCTCTCGTGGGGATTCAAAGCAGCAAAATTGGTGCCAAGTCAAGAGAGAGGTCAGGGGAGGATGAGGAAAAATCTGGAGGTGCAGAGGGTTTAGGGGAAAGGGAAAGCAGAACATGGGAGGCACAGGGAGAGAGATCCCAGTGCAGAACCCAGAGAGAGAGCACAGAGGAGAGGACAGGAGCAGCAGGATGGAAAACAGGGCTGGGAGAGATGGGACAGGGCCAGAGGGAAATTCAGCAGCACAGAGGATACCCCAGAGGAAAAGGTGACAGCAAGAGATAAAGAGAGCTGGGGGGGCTGGCTGTGCTTGAGCCCTCGAAAACGTGTGTGAAAAACTGACTCAGTGCCRGGGTTTTTATTTGTTTCAAATTTCTGAGTGTCCTTCTTAACCCACCCAAGCAAGTCATCACCAACAGAGGCCCACACAGGCTGCAGGACTCTCCTGCTTTTGGGATGCTCAGGTCTCTCTGGAATCAGCACATCCTTGCAAAAATWGAATTGGAGGGAGAAGCCCTTGTTGTGAAACTCTTGTGGGCTTTGTTCTGGCCCTGATGTTTGGGTCAGTGTGGTCTCTCAGCCTCACCTCGCCCTCCTCTGCCTCCACTTCCACACTGAGTAATTCCCTTCCCCTTTGGTTTTACAGCCTTGGGCTGTTCATCATGTTCCTGCAGCAGCTCAGGCTGTGGGCACAGCTCCCTCCATTCCTGCTCCTAAATCAATCCTTGCTCAGCCCTCCCAGCAGCTCCATGGCCCCAAAGCCAGAGCTCCAGGCAGCACTGGGGTTCGGGTAAAGGCTGCTGATTTTCCTTCTCTCACTCAAGGTCATCAGCAAAACACATTGGGAATGTCTGGGCAGACAGAGGCTGCTTCAATTGTCTTCACAAAGGGCAGGGGAGGGTTTGGCATTTCTGTGAAAGGTTAGGTTGTGCACAGCCTTTATCAGGCACGGAGGAAGCAGGATGTGTGCTCTGCAGGAAAGGACAATTCCAGTGTGGTGACTGCTCTGATATCCCCGGGTCAGGGGCACATCACACAGTGAGGGGTGACAGATATTTGGGGGGATTGTGGGCACATCACAGAGCTGAGGGGTGACATAAATATTTGGGGTATCCCGAGCACATCACAGAGCTGAGGGGTGACATATTTGGGGGAATTGTGAGTACATCACACAGTGAGGGGTGACAGATATTTGAGGGGATTGTGAACACATCACCCAGCTGAGGGGTGACACAGATATTTGGGGGAATCATGAGCACATCACACATCTGAGGGGTGACAGTGATATTTGAGCAACACAGCAGCGTTCCCCAAATATTTGGGAATCTTTTGCTTTGCAGAGCCCAGGAGGAGATCTGGGCTAAGGGCTGGGTAATGACTCTGGTGGCTGCTGCTCCACGTTTTGCAGGAGGTGAGGATGAAAGGCTTTGTTAACCCACATTTGCTGCTCCCACCCCGGGGATTTGTTTGGAGGTGTCAGACCCAGCAAAGCCCGGCCTGGCTGGCAGGGAATGGTTTGGCAGGAGCAGGAGGGCAGCCCCCAGTTCTGCCAGGCCCTCTGCAGGGATTCACTCAACTCTCATCCTCCCCTGGCCAGGAGAACATTGCTGACCTGGGCTGAGGGCTGTGTTCTGTACTCTCCCCTCTCTCCACCACCAAAACTCTCAGCCACTCCCTTTCCCAATTTTTCCAAACCCGATAAATTCATGCATCCAGCTGGGCACGCTGCAAAAACCCACGCTGTAATCAGACCACAAAATCCCCTTTGAAAGCAAAGGAGAGTGARGGAAATGCTCTTGCAGCAGGGAGCCCTGTCAGGAGGCACAGAAAAAAACTGTGGACAGCCCCAAATTTATAAAACACAGCTGGGTTTGACCTGAGTCACCTGCAATCCCTGCCAAGGGCTGAGCTGGCAGAACAAATGCCCTCGAGGAATCTGCACTAAGGGGGCAGGAATTTGCTCTCTGAGGAGCTGCTGCTGCTCCTGGTCCTTCCCAAACACCCAGAGCTAAAGGAAATGYCTGTGAGGATGAGAGCCTTGCCTGCCCAGGCTGATGACTCCACGGGGGATTCCAGTGGGGGTGTTAAAGGCTGGCAGAAGTTTCTCTCCGAGTTCCAGAGCTTTATTCTTGAACACCTGTTAAAAGCAGAGAGGAGGATAAATATTTGATGGGACAAGTGACAGAGGATTCCTTCAAMCCACGTTTCCAAGCACAGCACTGTAAAACACCAGCAGAACCCCCTGTTTGAGCTGTGCTGTGCCCTGGCTCCCTGCACCAGAGATCTGAACCAAGACTCTCACTTAAGAGAGTCCCAAATCTGCCCTAAACCAGCACCAAAGCCTCAGCCTGGACCAGAGCAGCTCCCAGCACCTTGATCTGACCTGACCCAAAGAGTGCTCTCCAAATTCCTCCCATYCCCAGGGTGGCAGAGAACACAAGGAGCTGCAATGACCGAGTTAAAATCAGAAGAAAATCCTTCTGGGCTGAAGCACTGCTGGATTTACCACATGGGCTTGCCCAGCTCGTGCCACCTCCTGCTGTAAAACCCCTGATTTCCAACAATCTTCCCCTTGCCAAGAAGGATTCATGGTTTCATGGCTAAGCTGCTSCTTTTCCATTTGCAATGCCTCACTTTTGGGCTTTCCAGTCCAACTGCAGCTTAGGGTGGCTTGCAGCACAAAGCAGGCACACACAATTATTTTGGGACCAACTGATACCAGCACTAATCTTCGCTGCAGAGATTAGTCCCGATCAAGAGAAGCCTCTAAGTGACTTAGGAGATAAAGCACAAGCCTTTTACCTCTAGCCCTGGCGTGGGGGCTCTCAGAAAGCAGGAATTTACTGCTCTAAAAATACAGCACTGAGGAAACCTGAGCTCTCCTGGGGGCTTACAGACCTTTGATTCCCTCCCAAGGAGACAGGGGGTTGTTTCAGAAAGGAAAGTAAGAGGCAGGGACTTAGGTTTTGCCTTTCAGCCCRGTGACACTGACTGGATAAGTGACAGGCACTGCCCCAGCTGCTGACTGGACTTCAAGAGGTCACTGCTGGAGCTTTGTGGTTTAATGTGGTTCCTTTTTTGCTCTGTTGATCTGAAACCTGTTGAAGCTGTCACTGAGACAGACTTTGAGTCGGGGCACTGAGTCTTTGAGAGTTTTCCCTGGAGGGAAATCACAGATGGAAGTGGTTCCTGGAATTCATTTAAAATGCAACTGAAGCTGCTCCTGTGAGTTGTGGATCAATGGTGTCACTGTGCWGGAGCTGTCCCACCCTCTGTGGTGGGGCAAAACCAGAGCTGAGCTCTCCTTTAGGGCCACAACTCCCTCCTGAACCGGAGCTTCTGCTCAAAGACTCCCAGGGCAAAGGAATAATCTCTTCATCTCCCTGAGGCAGCTGTGGAATTCCAGCCCAGGCACATCATCAAACAGATTATGGCRTTATGGGCTGGCCTCTGCCAGGCTGGGGAGGAAGGAGGGAAGTGGAAATGGGAATTCCTGCTTTATCCAGGACTCACCAGAAGGGCTGTGACACCGGGACACTTTGTGGGGCTGCCTCACTGTCCCAAAAGCTGTCAGRRCAGAWTCTGCAATCCCASAATGGTTTGGGGTGGAAGGGAACCTAAAGATCCCCTAATTCCAACCCCTRCCRTGGRCAGGGTCACCCTCCAGCAGGTGTTCTTGTACCCTGTCCTGTTTGCCACCCCCCTCCTCAACCCCAGGGCACTTTATCTCAGCAATTCCTGCTGCAGAGGGATTTTTCAGCAGAGTGTGAAGCACCTGCCCCTCACCAGCTGCCCTCCTCAGCACCAGCCCCAGGCAGCTCTGTGATAATGTGTGATGAAATCTCACCCGACTCGAAATAGAGAGGAACAAGCACAAAGACAAAGATCCCCACAAATGGCATTTCCCCGGGGGAGCAATGTGTCCAACTGCAAACGTGTCCTGCTGGAATTGCCCACAGGAGAAAAGATCTCTGGCAAATGAGCCGTGTGTGCAAGGTAATTATGCGAGGCTTAATTAAAGGAACATTTAGTGGCATTTCCATATCCACAAAAATGAGGGGTTTAGCCTGTTTTCATGGGGGGATTGTGTGAGAGAAGCCAGTTCCTCACTGRGGACAGCAGAACTCAGACCAACCTCCTCTCCTGTCAGGTAGTAGGCAGCCAGGAGCCCTCCGATGTAGCGGATGTTCACCTCGAACAGGGAGGCTTCTCCGTTCTGTAAAAACACAGGGAAATGGCTGAGAGGGGCTGCACAGGGCCAGGCAGAATTCAGAGTCCTGGGTGTGCCAATCCTCACCCAGAGCATGGCTTTGTGCCCGGGAGCTGTGCCCAGGAGCTCATAGCTCTGTGCCCAGCAGCTCATAGATCTTCTCGTGCTCAGCAGTGCCAGCAGGAGGGAAGAGAAACACCCCAAACTGCCCCATTTCTCCCCTGAGTCAGGCAGGGCACAGCCCAGAATTACAGAATATCCTGAGTTGGGAGGGACCCACCCCGGCCTTGCCCAAACACCCCAATAATGGTCCCCTGTGCACCCCTGATTCCCACCCCACTGAAATCCCAAATCCAGGGAGCTCTTCCACCTGCAGGGGACAGAGGGGCACCCAGACCTGTGCCCTTCACAAACCCCAGTGAGAGCTCTCTGGGGATGAGGAGTGGAATTGCTTGGGACAGATCAGAGCACCCAGTTCCCAGCAGAGCTGGTGGAGTCCCAGCCTTGCCTTTCTGGACTGGGAGAGCTCCTTACAGAGCCAATATTTAATTAATTTRCCCCTTGCCTCCCCGTGCTGTGCTCCCTGACTCCACAGATCAATCCACAGCATTCACTCTTGTCTTTACAGATCAATCTATTCTGCAGGCCGAGATTAAAAGCTTTTATGAAATGCAGATAAATTATCTCCCAGTTGATTTTGTCCCTTGTTTATCGATTCAGTAACAGACTGAGACCATTCACCAGATTTATCAGATGTGGGCTGCCTTTTATGAATCCATGAATGCCAGTGGTGCCCTCCCAAATGATGCTTCTCTACAAAGGCAGCTGCAGGCATTGTTCCCGTGGGAGAACCATTTCTCACAACAACCAGACTGGCATTAAACAAATAAAAGTTCAAACTGCACTTTGGTTTTAGCATTCTSTGTGTGTGTGCCACTGATGAGATGCCATCAGGGGATGAGGAATACATGGCAGGGACAGAGAAGGGACAGCACCCTTCAGCTGCCAGCACTGCTGTGCTGCACCCACAGCTCCAGAAGATCCAGAAAGGCCCAGGGAGAAGCAGCTCTGGCCATTTACAGAGGTGATGCCCTTCCTTCCAAACCCTGGCTCTCTCTGTGCTGCTGAGGTGTCCCACAGTGCCAGCAGTGACACCACCAAAGGACCCAGACAGGGAGAGCTGGGTTTACAACCTCATTCTAATTTAAAAAGGAAAACTTGTCTTATCGCAGGCAGACATTTACCTGAGATGAAACARAACCTGTTCTTTGAAGAGCAAAATCTCCTTGGAGTGTCTAATAATTAGTGTCTGTTTTGGTAAGCCAGCCCAAAACACARGAACCATTAAACACTGAACTTTCTTTCCAGACAGACTCGGGGAGGCTGAGCTGGTGGCTCCAGAAAATGGGGTGAATCACTGCATTATTCCCTTTGGCTTTAAAGAGACAATAAATAATCAGCTGAGTGCTTTTTCCCCCTCCCCAGAGCTGCTGTTTTCCCTCCCAGATGGCTCCCGGGGATGGTTGTGATCAGGACTGGCTGTTGGTGACACAGACAGGCATTCCCAGCAGCTGACTCACCACATTCAAGTCAAAGCTCTTCTCCACCCACTGCTTGGCTTCTTGGAATTCCTCCTCGAGTTCCATGATGTAGAGGGTATCTAAGGCATCGATCACAGTGGCTCCTCGAAGGCCTCCTGCATGAAAAAAAAACACAACAGAGGGGTGAAGCCACAGCTCTGAATCCCAGTGCCAGCTCTGGGGGTGTCTGGGTGGGATCTTCTGCCAGGGCTGGGGGAGCTCTGCCACCCAAAATTGGAGAGGCTGAATTTTCAGTGGGCTGAGAGAAATCTGAATTCTGGAAGAATCCCCCCAAGCAAGAGCCCAGGCTCCACACCCAGCCACAAGTGCAAGGCTCGGCCTTGTTTCCAGTCCTGTCTTGGCCAAAGTGGCCCAGCAGCTCCAGCTTTAACCATTGTTTAGGTGCAAAGCCACACTCAGCCTCTTTCCAAACCACCTCCAAGCACAGCTTGTCAGAAAATTGTATTTTTGTTGTGCAAGAGCATCCAAGGCAGGACTTTGATCCTTCTGCCCTGATGCACAGGTGGTTTTGTGAGGCACCAACATTTCTGCACCGACACAAAGCCCAGCCCTTCCTGGAGGCTGAGAGCAGAAACCTCAGGGAACCTTGAGCAGAGAGGGTGATTTGGGGCTGTTCCTTTGGTCCCTGGGAGCACRCTGCCACTCCCAGCAGGTGACAAAGGGACACGAAGCTGAAGGGTGTCATTTGTGTAGGAAATGTCCTGTGTGACACACACAGAGCTCCCAGGGAGGGGTGACACATCCCAGGAGGGTGTGAGGGCACCCAACCCCACTGCAGTGCAGGTAACATGGAATTAGGGATGGAGCAACCCTGCTTTGGGGCAGCTCAGGGCTCCAGCCTGGAATCAGCAACAACCACCCAGTCTGGAATCATCTCCAGCCTGGAATCATCTCCAGTCTGAAATCATCTCCATCCACCCAGTCTGGAATCATCTCCAGCTTGGAATCATCTCCAGCCACCCTGTCTGGAACCATCTCCAGCCTGGAACCATCTCCAGACATCCAGAGCTCCAGTCTGGAATCATCTCTAGTCTGCAATCATCTCCAGTTTGGAACCATCTCCAGTCTGAAATCATCTCCAGCCACCCAGGGCTCCAGTCTGGAATCATCTCCAGTCTGAAATCATCTCCAGCCACCCAGGGCTCCAGTCTGGAATCATCTCCAGTCTGGAATCATCTCCAGCCACCCAGGGCTCCAGTCTGGAATCATCTCCAGTCTAGAATCATAATCATCTCCAGCCACCCAGGGCTCCAGTTTGGGATCATCTCCAGTCTGAAATCATCTCCATCCACCCAGTCTGGAATCATCTCCAGCCTGGAATCATCTCCAGTTTGGAACCATCTCCAGCCATCCAGGGCTCCAGTCTGGAACCATCTCCAGTTTGGAACCATCTCCATCCACCCAGTCTGGAATCACCCCCAGCCATCCCTCTGGGATGTGGCAGGGATGTGAAGCTGTCTCTGCACCAGCACACACTCCCTGCTCAGCTGAGCCACACTCCCACCCACCCCTGGCAGACCTCTGGGATTCTCTGCCAGCAGAGATGTTTGGATGAGGTTCAGGTTTTGTTTTTGCAGCAGAAGTTCCTCTGCTGTCCCAAGGCTGTCCCAAGGCTGTCCCTTTGCACACAGACTCGCACACACACTCTGCTGTACCCAGGGATTTTCCTGAGTGCCTCAGGTCGGTTCCTCCTCCTCAATAACAGATTTTCAGCTGCTCTCCCCAATCCCCCCGGCATCCCCAGCCTTTCACTGCGTGCTCAGACASGTTTGGCACTTCTGTAACACCTCCAGTGCTGCTTCAATCCCAGCTCTGCTTGAGAGAGGAAAGCCCTGCTGGATGGAGGGGAGAGGGAGGCAGAGGTCACTCGTGTGTCACAAACTTTTGCTCTGCTCTCACGAAGAGAAGAGGGGACTGTGTTTGATGTGCCTCATCCCTTCAGCCCTCAGAAGTGCTCAGACCCACCCATTCCGGGCTCATTCCTGCTCTCAGCATTCCTCTCCCGTAGGGAAKGATCCTGCCTGATTTTGTAGATGTTACAAGATTGCAGTTTTGACACTTTTCAGCCAGCCAGCACATCATTGCTTTAATAAAAACCCAAGCAGGACTTTACTGCTCAACTACAGATTGCTGCCTTTTGGAYGCTGTCTGCATCCAAAGCAGGGGCTGTGGCAGAGGAGGGAGGCAGCTCAAACAKCCTCCAGAAATCCATTTATTCCCTCAGGCCTGGGAAATGATCATCTAAGCAGAGTCATCTCCRGGAGCAGGGGATGGATGGAGTCAAACAGTCACTGGATCAACCGGTGGGCTGAGGTGGGTCTGCAATGTTTGCCAAAAGCACTGACCATGACAAACAACATCATTGCAGGCAGCGCTGCTTTTATCAGCCCTAATGATTCTTCAATATTAATGATTATGTGATTTTTATACACTTGCCCATTAGCGGGGAGAGACGTGACAGGGAGGCAGGGAAAGCATTTTAAAAAGGGAAGGAAGGGCAGTGGCACCTGAGGCTGTTACTGTGATATTCTGAGAGGAAAATCACACTCCCAGGCTCAACTTAATTTGATGATACAATCAACAAAAGCTTTTCATAATCTGCAGAGACACAATGAGGAAAGTTGGATTTGCTCGAGCCAAACGGGAGACAAAGAGACAATAAACTCACCATTTTCTGGGATGATTAATTGAAGTGAGAAACATTGCAGGAATTGACAGAGCCTTTTATGTTTTGAGCCTTTAAGAGGGTGTGTGGCTCTGGGGATTTGGGAACACGCTCTGCTCTGCTCCAGCAGCTCCAGTGGCTCAGCTTTCCCCACAGAGTGGAGGCCAAACCTCGCTCCCCTGCTGCTCTGTCTTTTGTGTCACATTTATTAAACATTTGTTTTAAACACACCCCGTGCATGGAGTGACCTGGGGCTGTGTGTTTTGTACCGGGGGCTGGGCTGTGTTTCCTTTGAAGATGCTCCGAGACTTCTTCCCTGCAGCTCCTGAGCTCTTCCCAACACTGGGATGGGTGAAAAGGCATCTCCTTCCCCTCCTCAGCCATGGAGCAGAGCAGGAGCTGGCTGTGAGTGTCCCCAACCAGGACAGAGGACACCCAAGGGTCCCTGACCCCCTGAGCCTGGCATTTCTCAGCTCCAGGAGCATCTTGGCTCCGTCCTGCTCGGGCTTTGCACACCCAGCACACTGAGCTGGAAGAACCCACAAAAATCATCCCCTCCACTGGGACCAGGGAAAGATCAGGGAGCTCAGGAGGGATTCAGGAAGGCTGGGGGCATTTCTGAGTGTCCCAGCAGCTCTGCCCAGAGCTGCCCTGGCAGTGATGATCAGGAGAGGAGAGGAGAAGCAGCAGCTGATGGGAGCAGACAAAGGTTCGCGTCTCCCTGAACTGAAGGAGGGCCGTGCCACCCTGGATTTGCTCTTTTGTGCAGCAGAAGAATGCAGAAAGGAGTGTGGGCAACAAGGCTGCTCTGTTCCTGCTCCCTCCCACCCCAGGAGCTGCACTGAACCCTGCTACAGAGAGCACTAACGAACATTAACATAATTAACAGCACGCTGGGGAAAGGTGCTGGGTGGAGAGGGCTGGCATTGTACCCACACTGTGCCCCATGGCTCAGGGAATGKGATCTAATTCCAGTCTGGAGGGACWACAGAGCTCCASAAGGGCCTTYACAGMAAYATTCAGCATTAAAAMCCCCTAAAACCCCCAAAAGGCTGGAGCAGCTCGCTGTGCTGGGGCAGATAATGAGAGTGAGAAGGGCTCATCCTCTGCCCCTGTCCCTGCTTTGCCCCAAACACCCTTTTGGGGTGAGCGATGCCAGCCCAGGGATTGACCTGTACAGGTCCAGACTGAGCTGTCCCTGCCTTTCCAACACCCAACACCAAGCCAGCCCCCGGAGATGAGCAATGGCTGAATTTCAGAGAATTTCAGAGAATTTCAGAGAATTTCAGAGAATTTCAGAGGAGCAGCTGCGATGGGAGGGACGGAGAGCGCTGCCTTCCCTCGCTCCCCACTTCCCAAAATAGCCACTGTGGATATCACAGGCCAGAGAGGAGACTTGAAGGGCTCCCAGCTGCAAGTCTGGCCCTTGAGAGCCTTAAAAAAAGCCACAAAAGTGATGCTTCAGCAGCCAAGTAGCTACGAGCGGGGTCTGAAATAGCCCTTCTCCTCAGGAAGGAGAGCTTCTTCCAAAGGCTCTCCTGAATCCATCCCACAATCAGAGCCCAGAGCGAGCTCAGAGCTTGGGAAATCTCATCTCTAATGCCCTCAGCCCCATTTGGCAAAGAACCCTCGGTGAGGTTACTGRGAGAACAGAAACCAAATCCTTCCTTTCCAAGAGAACCATTAAAAGCCCGCACAGAAACGCGTTGTGCCAACGCTGGAACCAAGAGCACGAGCTGTTAGCAGGACACCAGMCCTGATCCTGATCCTACACAAAGCTCAAATACCACAGGACAGGCAAAAACAGCTCTTTGCTAACTCCAAGAACAGAATTTACAACGGAAAGGCAAGAGCAGGAGGGGGAGGAACGGAGAGYGGCGCGATGTAAACCCAGATCAAAAATGAAAGGTCCTGACTCCCACTGTTCTCGTGTCAAATCGTGTTTGTCAAAACAGAAATTAGTGCTGAAATCTTGTTTGGAATAAAAATTAGGAKGCAGATTGTGTGAGATATGATGAACTCGTTAACTATCAAGGCACAAGGGGCTCTGGTTGTCACTGTTGTTTACCTTCTCCTCTYGGGGTGCAGGTGGGAAAACACGAGATCCTTCCCCTGAAGGCTTCAATTAAAACCAGTGCCCCGTTAGAGGAGTCTGAAAAATGACCATYAAGTGCTGCTTTTCTTGTTCTTTTTGGTCTTTTTCTCCCTGTCAGGGCTTGGAGAGCAGCCTGAACTGCTGACATTTATCCCGAGATCTGCGTGAGAAGCCTGGGACYGCGCCACCACACAGCTCCTGGCTGGTGGCAAATTGTCCAATTCTGGGAAAAAAAACCACACAGAGACGTTTTACACAGCTCAGGATTATCTTGGCAACAAAGTAAACTGCAAAAMTCACTGCAGCTCCTTGAAAAATCCRCCCTGCAGCTGAGATTTGCYRTTCCCTGTCAGGTGCAATGAGGAGCTGGGACCCTGCTCCCGAGGTGGGATCTGGGTTTAGATCAGAGTTCTGGGCTTAAGCTTTTGGCTTTAGCCAGCCAAAACATAGGAGGCATTTTCCTCAAAGTTGGAAAAGAAAGAGKGTTTAAAGAAATGAGAAATAAAAAATAATTTATCCATCACTTGGTGCTTCTGTTCTTCCTGAGAACTGTGCACAGCCGTCCATCTCCTCTGTGGAATGGTGCAAACATCCCCACCAAGTTATTGAACATTTCATTTCAGCACTGACACCTCACCAGGGATGGGCACTGGAACCTTCCAGCTCCAGGACATCCTCTCCAGTGGAAAATCATTCTGCTCCCATGGCAAGGATCAATCCCAGCTGCCAGGGATCCCCAGGACAGGGATCTCTGCCCATCTGACACAAACAGAAAATCCAAACAGAACTGGGAAATGGGTTTTCTTTTTTAGCAAGAAAGAAAATTCCTCAGTTCAACCCACAATCATCTGATTACAGCTGCCTGAGTGGCACCTGCTGCAGATGAAACCAGAAACAGCAGACCTGAGCTACAGCCCTGCCAAAGCCTCATTTATTGAGTTTTTTTGCCTGTGAACCTGATAGCTGTAACAGAGCAACTTCATTCCCTTTATTTAAGGCAAACTAAACAAATTACATCTGAGCAACAAGGYAGCAGAAGGGAGAGATGGAGGGGACAAAGAAACAGTCCCAGAATTAGAAAAGATCTATTTCTTTTTGTATCAGCACATTCTCTTGCAGAGTTAGAAAAAAAAAAAAAAAAGTCCATTAGCTTTTGAGCAACCTCATTTTTCTTTGCTTTCCAAATAAACCACTGCACCTACACTTCAGGGACCTCATCAAGAAACACTTCATGGCCAAGGTTGTTTTCCCATCTTCCTCACATTAATCTTCCTCACATTAATCTTCCTCACTGCCCTCTGTGGGTACAAAGGGTCACCCCTGAGCACTGTCCAGGCCAAATGTGCTCCCCTGATGGGCAGCAAAGGCCACCAGGCAGAGCCCTGAGGGGTCAGGGACAGCTCTGTCCCTGTCCCTGAGCTGGGAGCAGCCACCCATGGGGCTCTCGGGGTGACACCAATGCCAACCCCCACCCCACACCCCACCAAACCACCCTCAGCACCCCAAAACACGATTTCCCCCCTGATTTCAGTTCATGTTCTGGTCTCCTCCACTTCATGACCCCGGGTAGGTGACAGGATGATGGCCCTGCTTTGCAGGCTACCAACCTTGGCAGAAATGAATAATAATCTGGCCTGGGAGATGGAAATTTTCATGCAGTTCTGGAGGAAATACTTCATGGATCCATGGGATTTCCACGCATTTAGGAGACACAGAGCATCACCCAAACCACACCGAGCTTGCATCACTCTCTGAGTTCACACCCAAACCAACTGCAAGTCCTGTGCAGGGTGGGTAAAGCCTGCACTTTACACTTCCCCCAGCTGAGGAAAGGTCAAAGTGCTGCTCATTCCCTGAAAAGATGCTTAGGAGCAGCAGAGCAACTAATCCTGGAGCACGTGGCTGGGAGGGAGCAGAGCCCCCAGAGCTCCATCTGCCACCCACAGCAAAGCAAAGCAAAGCAAAACACGAGGGAAACCACCCAAACATCTGGCTCCCAGCACAGCCCAGCCTGCTTTCTGCTGTCAGCAGAGATCCTCCAAATTCCTGGGAAGTGCTGGTGAATCCCAGTCCCACCTGCAGCACAGCACAGTCACCATATGGGCTGCAAGGTAAAGCTGGCACCGCACACRGGCGGCCTCAAGGGCTGCCTTTCAGGATCAAATTTAATAGAGAGTGTGTTCCAGCTGGGGAAGAAATGGCTTTTTTGGATTACAAACCACTCATGTTTTTCAAATATCAATTTCCCCTGAAGAATTAAGGCCATCGTTCAAAGTGAAGTGGTAGAGGCAGCTCTGCCCTGAGCCAGYGATGGGTGGGAGACACAAAAAAGAGTTTGGGCTCATTTGGGGACGTGGCAAAGTAGGCAGAGTCTGCAGGAGAGCAATATTCTTATTATGCACTGGGAGAAAGAAGGAAAAGAAAGGTGTTCAGCACAAAAATGAGTGGCTTGTCACAGCAACAGCCCTTCAGACAAACTCCTTCCTTCAGAGGAGCAGAGAGGAGACATTTGACAAGCACCTATTGCCAACTGATTCTTAAGCATTTAATACTTGGCAGCAGCTCCACAGTTTAATCCTCTTTTCCCCAGTTTCTCCAACCATCTTTCAACATTGAGCCATCCTCCAACGAGCAGCACTGGTTCATCCCTGCACGACTCCAACACCTCCTGCAGCTCAAATCAAACTGTTCCCATTCCCCAGCGCCGCGGAGGAGGGGGAGCCTGGGCAACACCAGGCAGAGATGCTGCAAATCCACTCCCCACGTGCCTCCCGTGGGCCACCGAGAGCTCAGCAGAAAATTGGAAGTGATAATCGTTCAAAAGCTCCTGTGGGAAAGAGCTTTCCTCCYGTTTGGGGTAATTAGTGCTGATAAAGATGGGGTATTTGATAAGCCAGGAGCAGCTCAAGGAGGTTGAACAGAACACAACAGCTGGGGCAAAATGCTGCTGGTGTGTCCCTGCTCTGGATGTTTGAAATTAATCTTGGAGCGGTTAAGGGTAATCTGATTATATTCAATTTATTGCTCCTTCACAGAGCTCCTCGAGGAACTGCAGCATTTAATGTGAGGGGTCCCAACAGGCCCATTAAAACAAACACATCCTACCTGCAACTATTGTGCTGCTCCAGAGAGCCACAGGTAGCAGCTAATGAGCAGAGACTGCTAATTCACCTCACAATTCAAACGGGAGAGGCTTCATCATATCAGGGGGAAGGTGCCCTTCTACCTCCCAAAAAGTGGCAGTGGCAGATGTGTTGTGACAGCACAGCCTGACAGCGTTTTTCCCTTAGATCAGATTTGCTCTGGATGGGYTTTGCAGAACAGAGTTGGGGTTATAAACCCACTCATCCCTGACGGGGTTTTATCCACAGCCCAGAGCWGCAAACATCACCTCCCAGAAAAGATCTGGTCCTTAAAACCAGCCCAGGTGTGAGAGGATTCAGAGACAAAGAAATGAAGCCTCGAAATGAATTAATAGGATTAATTGTGCTGTTSAGCACGGAACGGAGCTGCCGGCCTGGCCACCTGCTGAGCACTCTCAGAACCCTGGAAATCATCGATGGAAGAATCCAAACACATTTTCWCTGTGAATGCAGCGGGTCAGGAGAATGCAAATGCTCCATTACCATGGGCACAAACACATTATACCACGCTAACTCCAGCACTTGGGACCATCTGTCCGTGTTCTTCCCTTTCTCTCCCATATTGTTAAAGTCACACCAACAAGACCCCGGCTGAAAGCCTCCAAATGCTCTCCAGTATGCWGCTTGACAGGATTAGATATCAAAATAATCTCAGCAAATTGGGAAAATAGTCCGAAACAAGCGGGATGCAATTCAATCAGGGCAGGCGGCGCGTTCCGCCCGGGGGAAGCACAACGAACCATGAAGCAGAAGGAATAAATGGTGAGGCAGCACTGGGAAAGCCATACCCGGGCTGCAGCACTGGAAATGCAGCTCAAATCAACCATTCCCAGCTCAAATCAGTGATTTCCAGCTCCAATCAACAGCGCTGGAATGTTGGGAAAGGGAGCAAAGCCACGCCGGGATGAGCAATAATGTGTCAGACACAAAAAGGGTGCTGCTCCTCTGGCCAGGGCACAGAGCAGAATTTGGAGATTCCAGAGGGAATCAGGGCTCAGCAGCAGGAATGTGACCTGCAATTAAAGCTGGAAAAGTCTGGGGCTGCTCAGCCTTCAGGGGAGCAGGCTGAAGGAAACTTGACAACGTTTTCAAAGAAATGGGAGATGCTGTGAAGAACGAGAGGGTAAAAGCTCTCTGCACATCCCTGGGGAAAGGGTGAGGAGTCACAGCTCAGCTCTGCAGGACAGCRGGGTCAGGCACCAGGACAAGCTTTACAGCTGGAAAACACCAAAATCGCCTGCTGGGGCTTTGCAGCCTCAGGAAGGGAAGGGATAAACAAGCCCTTGCTGTACTTTTGTGTTTTGTTGCTCAGTGAGATGAGTGAGGATCGCAGAGCCCCCAAAATCCTCCTCAAGACACCCCTGGAGCTGCAGCAGAGCGATCCCAAGGGAAGGAAGAGCTCCATGAAACCTTTCCTGACKGCTCCATTCCCTGCAAACCTTCCCCAGAGCTACCTTAGTGACAGAGAACATCACAGCTACAATTTGGGATGTACACACAAGTCAGGAAATTAAAAATGCTGGTTCCCACAGCAACCAGGATGGAGGCTGCCAAGAGAGAAGGAATGTTCTAGCCTAGGCAAAAGGTGTTAATTTTAATGCCTGAAGGCGACCTCCACTTGCAGCTGCTGGAAGGAGAAGCCCATGAAAGCTCCATGCACTCCTGCACGGGCAAACCTTGATCTTCCTCAGCCYCTTTGTTCCCAAATTCCCTTCTCTTCCTCGCAGAACACAGCACAGACCAGAGCTTGGAAAGTGAGATGAAACAGAGCAATCAAGGGTGCTGTGATCC
>NW_026623807.1:45506-55283 GCF_030028575.1 Malurus melanocephalus | reverse complement strand
CCAAAATGCTGTGATCCCATGTCCAAAATGCTGTGATCCCATCCCCAGAATGCTGTGATCCCATCCCCAAAATGCTGTGATCCCATCCCCAAAATGCTGTGATCCCAACCCCAAAATGCTGTGATCCCATCCCCAGAATGTTGTGATCCCATCCCCAAAATGCTGTACCCCACAACTCACACAGGCTGTGCTTTCCCATTCCCCAAACTCTGCAATAAAACCAGAGTCACCCTTGTTCAGATAAATGCACTGTGGAGAGAAACAGGAACCACTCAGGTGGTCTTAACCACGTGTTTGTACCTGAGAGGTAAATTCTGGGGATATTGAAATTAGTAGGAAACAACCTCTGCCTTTAGAACTTGCTGTTGAAATGCTTTCATTTTCCTGCACTGAGCTTTTTCTGGGTTTTTTTTTTCCCCCTTTTGAGAGCTGCATATAAAGTGTGTTAGGGTGCAGTAGTGGTGGTGAGAATAAAACATCAGAAGGATGAAAAAATTTCAGTCAGTCCAAAAAAAATCCTCGCCGTGTTTCACACCAATGCCTCAAGCAAAGGCTGAGGGATTTCCTTGAACTTCCAAAAAACCCTCTCTGGAGACAGGAACAATCCTGGCAGGCTAAAAGGAAGCATTTTCTGAAAGCATAAAGGTCTTGGAGACACCAATATCTACRCAACATTCTGAGCACACAGAGCCAGCCCTGGCAGCAGTGACAAATCTGGAAGTTGATGTCCTGTGGGGGGAAGTTAAATCCACTGATTAAGTGAGATAAGGGACTTCTCTCCCCTGAAAAGGCAGCACAAGTGAAAAAAAATATCAGAAACAAGCACCTGGRGAAATTAGAGAGGAAGAAATTCTGTAGCAGGACCTATTTGATATATGATCTCCTGGAGGTGAACAGAAAAATGTCAAAATCCAACACTAATCCAGATGAATATCCAACAAGATACATAATGAGGGTGGAAAGAAACCCCAGCAGCACAAAATGATGTGGTAAAGCAGTTAAGTTCTAAATGTGAAATCCAACACAGCAAAGCCAGTCTGGAACCTGCCTAATCTCTTCAGAAGTTTCAAGAGTGGAAACCAAGTGAATTAAAACCAAAATAAGTAGGTGAGGTTTTTTTTTTTTTTGCTGCAGAGTTTCCATCTCCACTGAATAAACAAGTGAAAGCTAAAATCAAAGGGATAAAGGTAAGAAATGCAGGAATCTCAAGATATTTTCCAACATTAAAAAGCGGAATGAAAGTGGATTTTTAAAATATTTTTAACTGCTTTGGTTTTTTTATGTAGCTCCTGGTGGTGCAGGGGGTTTGTGTCTGCAAACTCCTCCTGGAATGAAGCTGGAACCAGGGGGGAGCTGGGCTCTGCTCCCAGGGACAGGACAAGGAAAGGGCCTGGAGCTGTGCCAGGGTGGACATCAGCAGAAATTCCTCCAGGATTCTCCAGGGAAAAGCTGGAAGTGCTCAGGAAAGTGCCAGAGTCACCAGCCCTGGACGTGCTCAACCACCTGAGGATGTGGCACTTGGGGACACAACTCCCTGGTGACCACGGGGACCATGGCTGGACTTGTGGAGGGCTTCTCCAACTCAATTCTGTGATTTTGGCAAAATCTCACAAAGCACCTGACTGCCAAGAGCAGCCAGAAGCAGCCCTGAGCATTCCCCAAAGGCACCTTCAGCCCCAGCCCCAGTCAGGAGCTCTGGGATTGATCTCCCTACAGAATGCCAGAGGGGTTTGGGTGGGAAGGGACCCTAAAGCCCATCATAACCCATCCCATCACAACCCATCCCATCATAACCCATCATATCCCATCCCATGGATCACATCCAATGGATCGCATGGATCCCATGGATCCCATCCCATGGATCCCATCCCATAAATCCCATCCTATAAATCCCATCCTATCCCATGGATCATATCCCATGGATCCCATCCCATCCCAGCCCATGGATCCCATCCCATCCCATAGATCCCATCCCATGGATCCCATGGATCCCATGGATCCTATCCCATCCCATGGATCCCATCCCATAAATCCCGTCCTATAAATCCCATCCCATCCCATGGATCCCATCCCATCCCATCCCATGGATCCCATCCCATCCCATAGATCCCATCCCATGGATTGCATGGATCCCATGGATCCCATCCCATGGATTCCATCCCATCCCATCCCATCCCACGGATCCCATCCCCATCCCATCCCATCCCATCCCATCCCATCCCATGGATCCCATCCCTGAGCTGTGCCCAGTTCTCTGGAGCAGATTCCGGATGTTTGGCAGACCCAGCTCTAAGTGCCAGGCCTCCAACTCAGCTTTTGCCACCAAAGGCTCGCTAATCCCGAGCTGGATCTGTGAGCAGTCCAACTCCACCCACTCTCAGCTGGCTGCCTTTTAATCACACGCTCAATATCGCTGAAGATTAGACAATTATTTCCGCATAATTAGTGTCCAGAATGAGGCACTGGCAACATCCATAATGGGGTGCTTAAAGAAAATATTAAAAAAGAAGGAGAAAAAAATCTTAAAGACAAGCTCACTGCGTTTTAAAATACACCCAGAGCTTGAAAATGTATAAAAAAATAACTCCAGCCTGATTGTTCCCTGCGTGCACAGCAACGGGGCCGCTCACGTGTGGCTTCCCCCACATCTCTGCTGCTCCTCTCCTCCCCACAGAACCCTCTCCACTCGCAGCTCAACGCAATTTTCTCCCTTTTTCTGCTTCCATTTGCTACTCTAATGGCTGCTTTTCTAGTCCTTGTTTTGTTTCCTTCTCCCCCGTTTTGCTGAGYGAAGCACTTCTGCCAAATCCCAAGACACCCTCTCCTACTTTTAGGCCTCATTAAGCTCCAAACTCTGTTTGGGGTCAGTGGAAAGTTCAGGAAGCTCGTGATGAAGTTGGGATGATTAATGGGGGTGTGTGGAGATAACGTGGAGCTCAGGACAGGCCCAGGCTGTGCTGACCAAAGCCCCAAATCCGCCAGGCTGGGCTGTCACATCTCAAATCTCCCCTCAATTCTCCTTCCTGACTTTATTTGTTTGCTAGGATGTTAATTTAAGATGAAGGCRCTCAGCTCAAAGGACATTTTTCACCAGTCACTGCCCTGCTCAGCCCCAGAAGCAGCGTTTGACAGCCAAGGTGTTTGGGGAAGGCTGGAGGCTKCTCTGTCACACACACTGGGGATTTTTTTTCTGTTTAAACTTTTTAAATGGATATTTCAAGCTAAGAAGTCAGCTGAGCCACTGTAATCAGCTTAAAGCCCTGGGTGGGGTTCAGGATGTTTGAGCCACCACAGCCACAGGACCCAAGGTGAGAGCAGAGTGGGGACAGGATTAAGAACAAGCTTGGGAGTGATCTCCAAACAGAGGAAAAAACAGGGGAAAAACACAACATCCCCACAGAAGGGATTAATGTCAGCTCCAACACGCAGCAGACTCCAGAGAGTTTGGGATTTGGAGGATATCCTGGTTCCTTGCTTCCTGCTGCCAGGAAATAAGTTTGTTGCTGCACATTTCACTGACAGCAAAAGCCAAAGTCAACTCAAAATGCCCTCCTGAAAATTATTCATCTGGGGAAAATTATACATGAAAGGAAAGAAAAAAAAAGATGATGATGCCAGGGAGCAACAGAGTTCCAGCAATATCTTCATTACAAAGTATTTTTCTCTTTAAAGAGCCCAYGGAGCCAAGCATCCAATGTCATGTGCAACAGACAGCAGGAATAATTCAGCATAGAAATTAAGAGAGCCATTATTATTATTATTTTAATCACATAAAAGGACTCTCCAGGGTTTTGCAATTTTGTGATCACAGGGAGAGAGACCCAGAGACAGAAGAGAAAAGGTGCAGCAAGTGACTGCACAATTGGAGGTTCCCATTTCTCTCCYGGTAGCTGGGATGTTGCTGAATTAATATTTTCATTCAATTACCTTATAAATTCACAGCCCAGCTCCTGTYGCTCCTAATTGAGGTGGGGGTGTTTCCTAATCCTAAATCCTGGATGGAGGAAGCAGCTCTTTGGAAAATGTTTGGGTGGTTGGAGGGACTGACTCTGGCACGGGGAGGTTTTGGGGTTCAGAGCCCCAGAGCTGCTGGGACAGGAGTTTGGTGGGGTTAAATCCAGTGGGTTTTTCTGGAATCTGCCATGGGATTCCTGGAATCTCCATCCAGATTTGAGCCTGGCAGGTCACGGTGCCACAGGGCAGTGACAAAAMCCGGGGGATTTGCCAGGAAGAACAAACCTGAAAGGTTCTGAAACTCAGGACAATCATTTCARTCCTTTCCAGAGGCCTCTCTGATATATTCCTGTGATCACTGCTTTTCCTCCTCAGCTTTTTCATCCCTTTTTTCTCCTGGAGAGCCAAAACAGCCCCATGGACCTCCTGCCTTCAAAGCAAACAGCTCTGGTCGAAGTCTGAGCCCAGCACACAAACAAAGCCCAGCAGCCTCGGGCTTTTCCAGGAATTTCTCCACTCTGTGCCCTGTCCCCAGGCCATCAAATATGGGGAAAAAAAGGGACAACAGCTCATGTCCTTCAAAGGCAGCAGCTGGCAGAGCTTGGGGTCACCTGGCTGGGACATTTGTCACCCAGCTAAAGCCACACAGCCTCTCCACTCTGCAGAAATTCAGCATATGCTGAGAGCACCAATGGCTGCCACGAGGCAGTTTGTGATTTCAGGCATGATTTCGAGGAACAAAAGGGGAGAAACCTGGTGAAGGATTGCTATTTTTAAACTAAAATTAATACGCCGACGTGCGTTTAGGTGGGGYGAAACGCCCAACAGCACAGCAAGGTTCTGTATTTACTGGCTGTCACTGATTTCAGAGCAAATTGGCTCGGGTTAKAAGTCAAAGAAGGATTCTTCTGCTGCCAGCACTGCACACTTCAAGAGATATCTGAAAATCAGGCTTCTTACCTTATCATTGTTAAAAGACTGTGCAATCAAAATGTAAGTGACAATTCAGCTGATGCACGAGCAGAACGAGATGCCAGCTCACTCTCCCGTAGCTACAGAAGCTCTGTAGAGCTAACAGGATTTTAAAAACATTTTGTCAGAAAAAAATAAGTGGCTCTGACAGAGCTGGGGAGCGGGCAGAATGATAATCCAGCTCTGGAGCTGCTGGTGACAGGTGCATTTTAGGGGCTGTGACACACACACAACTGCTGCCCTTGCTGGCAGCCCCGCTCCTGGGGAGCCAGCAGAATCTGCAAACAGCAGAGAATTTGGAATTTGGTGTTTACAGCACCAGGGAGGAGCGCTGAGATGAGGGAGATGGGTTAAAATATCAGCATCAGCACTGGGAGCAGAGTGTGTACCTGCAGACTCGCCCCTGGCCACGAGCTCAGCTCTGCCATTTTCCCTAAATGCTCCTAAATCAGCACATTTGGGGTGTGATTTGAACAGTGGCTGACATTTTGCAGCTTTTCCTCGAGTTCCACAGGGAAATCTCACAGACAAACCTGTCCCCCCTGAGCTGTGAATCTTCAGGAGSATTTGGAGCCTCTGGAATCTCGTGATGTGGGGTTTGATCCAGCACAGATCATCCCTAAAACCCTCGTGGAGCTTTGCCCACTTCCACAGCACCATTTCCAGGGAAATCATCACCATCTGAAAGGCTAACCCGTGTTTACCCCACTGAACAGCACGGGCTGGGATGTTTTAGCGTGGCACATTTCTCACAAGCACCATGGATGAATTATTAATGCTGATGAAAGGAGCACAGCTTGTGGGTTTAAGGAAAGGGTTCTGGAGCTGTGGTGGTTGTAAATGACAGCAATCACAGGAGTTCTGTGCAAATAAACTCTGTCCACAAACCTCGGTGAAAGTGATGCCTTCAAAAGAGAACACCAAACACAGGCAGGAACATCAGACCAAGATCAAAATCCAGGAGAGTGGGAATGCTGCCTGTGGAGCAGCTGGAAAATACCTGGGAAAAAGCAAAGTTGGATCTCTGGATTGCCATGGATCTCCAATTGCCATGGATCTCCAATTGCCACGAGGCAATTCGTGATTTCAGGCATGATTTCGAGGAAGAAAGGGGGAGAAACCTGATGAAGGATTGCTATTTTTAAATTAAAATTAATACCCCAACGTGCATTTAGGTGGTGCAAAACACCCAACAGCATAGCATGGTTCTGTATTTACTGGCTGTCACTGATTTCAGAGCAAATTGGCTTGGTTTATAAATCAAAGAAGGATTTTTCCTAATGGAGAGATTAACTGGGYTGGGGAGTTAAGAGTTTTCCTACCTGGGCAGGAAAATGGGGAGGATGCTCCCTCCTGGCTGTCAGGAGCAGAATTCAGAGTTCATTTTTCTCTCCGCTTGGATTAGAGGGAATTTTTGATCCACAGCAGCTCCCCCCAGGCTGAGGCTGCCAAACTGAAGGCTCCAAGTGAGCAGCAAAATGTGTCACCCTTGAGGAACTGCGTCCATGCACACAAACACTGGAAAACAACCCCAAAAAGGCTCCTCCCCTCCCACATGGAAGCAGCTGCAGAGAAATCACAGCTTAATATTGACATTTGCAGCCTGGAGAGAGGCTGCTCTGCCTCCTTTCAATCTGGAGTTTGGAGTAAAAGGCTCAAGATGTGACAGGAGGGACAATGAGTGACAATGGAGGGTCACAGCACCCTGTGCTCATTTCTAAAASTCTCTGCAGGCACAGGGGACAGAGGGCTGCAACAAGGGACTGCCTGATGCTGCCCTCCTTTAGCAGGCACAGTTAAAAAGAGGAAAAGCCTATTAAAAAGCTGAAATGTGCCACGGAGCTGCTTTTCTGCAATTGTCTGCAAATCCTCCTGCTCCAAAGCATTTTCCTTGAGAGTGCTCACAGGCACACTACAAACAAGCATAAGTACTGTCAATTGTTTTAGCATGATAAATGCATTTTAAAGCTTTCAATATTTTTGTCTGTTTACTGGCACGCTCCTTGAGGAATTTTGACAGGCTTGCCAGAGTGGAGGAGCAGCAAAATGCTTGAACTCGCTGCTGAACTCCATGGAAATGCTCAAGTAAAGAAGCTGCTGTTGSTGGAGGGGTGAAAGAGCAAAGCAGAGGCCAAAGCCACCCAAAGCAGCAGAGTGGGGCTGGGCAGGAGCAGTGGCTCTGGTGACAATCCCAAACCTGCTGCCCTGATTTTCCTCACTGTTTAACGGGGTTTTCTCTCAGCCCAGCACTGCACAGGCAGCTCTGATGTGGCCTCACAGCAAAGAAATTTCCCCTTTTATCCCATCCAACCCTTCCCTCTGCCACTCCTGGGCCTCATAAATGGGCTCTCCATCTTTCCTGCTCTCCTCTTCAGGTGCTGAAAGGCCCTAAAGAGATCACCCCAATTCTCACCAGAGATATCTGATGCCATTTCCACCTTCACAGTTCCCTTTCCCACACCTCAGCTCCCAAAACTGGGCAGGATTAGGGTTGGGGTTCACACAAAGCAGACTGAAAGATCCTCCTCAGGTCCTGGAGAAGGATCTGGGCACCTACAGAGGGCAAAACAGGACAGGAAATGCTCTCCAAAGCCCTCCCAGTGCACAGAGGAAATCAGCTCACGGATAATTTGCCCGCTAAGGAACTCTGCTCTGCTCTAATCTGGCTGAGGAACTCCAGGAGATAATCTCTGCAYAACAGATCCCTTGGAAAGGAGCCCAGAGGCCTCTGCACAGCAGGAATTCCCAGGGATGGGCAGGGAAGGGAGCAGAGCAGGAAATGCTGAGTGCACAGGAGGAAAAAGACAATTTATACCCCCAAAAGCCAACAAAAAACCCCCAAAATACAACAAATATCCCACCAGAAGGAGCAGGGGAACAGCACGGAAAGTGGCTCACATAAAAAAAGGTGATCTGCTAAAGAGTAAAATTATACAAGCCAGTTAGCACATAGTATAAAGAGCTCTTAATATTGATTCCCTCAATATTTCATGGCATTCACATCTTGCTCAACAGTGGAGAAACAAGAGAGAAACTGCTCAATTTGCCCAGGTCCTGAAGCCTACGAGCTCAGACAAATAGCAGCATTGTCAGCTTTGGGGCTGGCTTCATGTTTTAATAAAGACACTTTGATTCCAGCACTGCTCCCGAGCACGTTTGGTGCTGGCTCTGCACACAGAGGTGGCCCAGGYTGGGACTGGGAGTTGGGGTGACATTCCCAGGTCACCTCCAGGACACGGAACCAAAGCTTGGCTTTTCACAATCAGAAAAAGAGACCAGATCAAAGCTTTACACACACCTCACTGCAGGGCAGAGAGAGAGAGAGGAGCTGCCCTGGACACGTGGCCTTGAAAAGCTCAGTGAAAATGCAAAAAAACCAAGCCCAACTCACCGAACATGTTCCCAATGTGGCCGTTCTTGGTCAGCGGGCGCAGCTCGTTCTTCCCCAGGGCATACTGCTTGTAGTTATCCCAGGCAAACTTCATCATCTGCCAGGAGAAAAGGGAGTGAAAACAGAGAATTGTCACACCTGAGCTCCGGGGATGGATGGGAGCTTCCCACTCACTTTAAACCCAGCAATGGCCTGTTAATTATAAAATCTTAATTCACGTGGAACATGAGGAGGGAGGCTGCATCCAGAAGTCTCCACCTCATCTGAATTTCCAGCCTTTTYCAGGGAGCATCAGTATTTCAGAATTCAAATGGGAAAACAATGATCTGTCCCTAAACACAGGGAAACACCAACCTCAAGGACTGCACTGAGGGTTTTGTCCCATTAATGAAAAGAACACATCCACAAAGGGCAAACCCACGACATTTATAAAACTCCACAGTGCTTTCTTCAGAGAGCTCTGCACATGGGCTGGGTGATTTCTGAGCAGCCTCTCCCAACTCAAACAATGCCTTTTGGGATATTTGAAGCACACTGACCTTCCCCGTGGGCTGTGAGCAGCGTTTGTTCCAACACACACACACACATCCCAGCACAGCTCCTCCTGTCCCTCTGCCTCCAGCTGGGAGGAAAAAATTAAACCTACAAGTGTCCTTCCTTCATCTGGGGACACTGGGACTTGTCAGCTTCTTAAACTAAAGCTGCCTTTTCCAAYCCCCCCAGCCTGGCCCTGAGCAGTTTCCCCCAGCATCGCACCGACCTGAACATCCTTTGATTCAATTCTTGGGAAAAAAAGAGAACAAAGGGGAAGAAGKGGCTTCAGAGAATCAACCACGTTCTCCACAGAGCTCAACAAAGATAAGAGAAGTCTGAAACGCTTCCCTCAAACCAGACTTTTGAGGGAAAATGACAGTTTAAAACAAATCCTTCCTCCACAGAGCATCAGCAGCATTTGCTGCTCTATTTCAGGATCACAATCTGCAGGTTACTTTGGTCTGAAACTCCTCCTGTCATCTCAGTTCTTACTCTTCCCTCCAGCTSTGTGTTTCACAAATCCAACATCACMAGCCCCTGGCAGTATCCTCCTTAATTAGCAAAAAGCCACATCCCCAGACTGCCCCCCTCCTTTTTTAAACATCAAGCTTCCAAAGCAAAGTTTCCYGGAGCTGTTCATATGGAGGAGGACAAACATTTGCTGAACCGATTGATAACATTCAGACACCACCAGGAGATTGAATGCTGGACAAACAAATAAAGCCACATTGGGGTTTAAAACCTCGGGGTGGGATGAATTAGTCAGTGGAGAGCTCTRCTCTGAGGGAACTAAATAATGACCCGGGGTGGGGGAAGAAACCCTCCACAAAATTCACTCAGATATTCTGAGTCATATGACTCGGGGTGTTCACTTCATTTCTGCCAAATCTCTGGGGTTTTTTTTTTCCAGTGGCAGCAGATTTGAA
>NW_026623807.1:38039-44734 GCF_030028575.1 Malurus melanocephalus | reverse complement strand
TTCCCAGCAGCAGAAGGAAACAGGCAGGCACCTCCTGGGTTCATCTGTGCCCTCAATCAGAGCTGAGGAAGGAGGACCCACCCTTCTGGCACTCAGGGAGCCTGGGCAGGCACAGGATGTGGAAATGATTCTGTTGTTCCCTAAAACTCCTAACGCTGAAATTCTGAATCAGCCTCATTTTAAGCTGAGTATGAAWTTTAAAGTTATTTCCTTCCCTCAASTCCTTTAACCCCTYMTTTGCTGAYGGCCCAGAGTGACCCCARCTGGCACAGGGACCCAGAGTCTGCAGACACCTCCATGGCAGCAAGGGGATGGAAAACTTCCCTTCAGCCTCATCTCCTGCAGGGAAAATCTCCTCTTTTTTCCATCTCCTCACGCAAGCAGGGACAGCCTGAGGCCTGCCAGGCTCCCTGAGTGCCCCACTCCATCAGGGCCCCGAGAGATGATGGAACAAACCCGTTCATTCCCCATCTGCCCATTCAGCCATGGCAGCTGCCTTTGTCCCTCAAAAGTTCCCCCACCAATGATTTTCTGGGCTGTGCTGTCTCCAGCTCTGCCTCTCTGCTCAGTGCTGAGCACAGAATCAGAGAGACAGAGGATGGATGGGATTGGAAGTGCTGCCTCATCGAGCTGCCAGGTTCCCTTTAGCTGAACACACCGCCTTTAAACCCTGGGTATTTGGGAGGCAGGATGCAGAACGTGGCAGCTTTTCAGCTCCCAGCATCGAGCTTTCCTCTCTCCGCTGACAGCTCCAAAAAGCAGCAACTGGAAAAGCTGGAGATGCCAAAAAAGCATCTGCACCACCGTGCCCGTTCTGGCTCCCTGCAGCTGCCTCTCCAGTCCAAATTTAGCACCTCGGCTTCCAAACCACTGATGGGATTCGGGAGGGTCCTGAAAATGGGGGCTGCACATTGACAGCAGCTTCCTCTGAGCACAAATCCCACATTCCAGGCTGGAGGGGAAGGGATGGAGCTGGGAGGTGCAGGAGGGAGGGGAAGGTGTGTGCTGAGGTGTTCCGGGCACATTTCTGATGACACACCAGCATTARAAGCGAATATTTTATGCCATTCCAACCCTGACACATCACAATACATCAGTGTTAACATTATGCCATTTCACATTTGAAAAATGGCACCAGAACCACAAAAATTATGGAAATAGATCCATAATTCTAGATTTTGTTCTCACCAGTGAGCCATCTGCCACCTAATAGATAATTATCTATTTGGCCCTGGTGTTCTAATCACTCCGGGTCTCAACTGATTTATAGCAGAGACTTCCAAATTTATAACTTAATTTGTCAGATTGCTCTTTCTTTTCTTTAACCTGTAAAGTCACTCGATACTTTGGAGAGTTTCAGCTGCCCAGCCAGACAATTCCACATTAAAATCGACTCGAAATAACAGAACTGAATTCTGCAAACCTGCACTATCACTTTCACCATTCAGACCCTCATCTTTTCTCATCCTTTGCTCCCTCCAAACCCAAAAAGGACCARGCTTTCAAGCCCACCTGTTTCACAGAAGCAGCAGCAGAATAAAAAGCATTTASAGGAGGCAGTGATCCAGGTAATGATGACACAGGTCTCAGGATAAAAACCTGACCAAGGAAGTGTTTTTACTTTGAAGAGCTGTGCAAATCTTTAGCACATTWAATAACTAAACCACTCCAAATCTCTGGGTTTATGGACTTGCAAAAAGGAGAAAGATGAGAGGGACAAAAGAAGAAAAAGCTCCTCCCCGCCATCACTTGCCCTCCTTTTGTGAACAGGGAAGATTTCCAAATGCAGAGCATTCCCAAACAGCTATTTGATTAGTTTTATCCATCTAGACTGGGATAATTAGTAAATGCTTAAAAGATGAAATCTAAATATACCAACCAATCAGCCCCTTTCAAGCACTTCCAAGGAACATTACACAAAGCCATTATCTTCACAAGATAACCACTTCTGTGGCTCYTCAGCCTCCTTTCTTCAACTCCCCTTCAAATATTTCCCTACAAAGTATCAAAGAAACTTCCAGCTCGGGTTTAAAACAAAATAAAGAAAAAGGCAGTGGGTGAGTGCAATTTTAAATATTTCTTTTCCCATTGTATTCCTAACTTGTTTTTTCCCCACCTCTCTTCCTTTTCCTGCAGCTGGAAGCAGATCAGTTGTAATATCAGTTTCCAAAGTAGGAGATGTTCTTTAACCTCCTCGCTGCCCTGTCCCAGTCTGGGTTTTTAAGCTGCAATAATTCCATTTATTTTCCCCCGTCGTATAAAATATAAGTTGCCAGGTGACAAGAGGCAGAGAAAAAGAGGAACTGACTGTCAGCTTTGCAGGAAGAAGAAAAATTCTGCCTGAACACACTGGGATAATGCATTTCTAGCTGGAATAATGGATGTATTTCTCCCTTATCAGACTTGCATAAACCTGTATAATTCAGGATCTGCAGAAAAGGTAASGAAACAGCATCATGTTTATGTCGTGTTGCTGCCTTTAGTATTATCACATGGAGATATAAATACCCATGCAAACACCACRGCAGAATGCTATAAAAAGGCTGGAATTCATTTGGAAATATTGAACAGAAAGCTGAGCAACTTCTCAGGTTCCTTCTGCGGGCCGCTGTCCCCGGTAATGCTTTTATGTAACAGCAAAATGAATACAAAAAGGCTGCGTGTTCACTCCAGTGGATGGAGATGTTCCATTTAGGCACACTCAGAGATCCACAGGCTGCTTGCACTGGGTGGCTTTGAAAGCCTGGAGGAGCAGAGCAGGAGGAGCTGCAGCTCCAGGGACGTTACCAAGCAACTCCCGCAGACGGACRCCGGCATTGATAATCCATCCTAAAGTAATTACACTTTATAATTAAAGATTACAGTCAATCCAATAGATCCCAACAGGAACTCGAGCAATTTGAAGACATGCTGGCTAACCTGCCTGGTTTCCAGCAGCCATGTTAGGGAAGAGAYGGGCAGGGAATTGCAGAGATTTCCRTTTAATCGGCTGCCAAGCACCARAGCTCRCCCWGGGAYGTGTTAATCCTGAATTCCCTCTTCTCCCACCTTGAACCAAACCTCAAACTGGTGGCAGAGGGGTCAAACCTGAGCCTGCCACTCCCAAAGGAGAGCCAAGAGAGCACAAWCCCAACTCCAACTCCGGGCAGTTCCTCTCTGCTTTCCACTGATGTCTCTGACACATCCTTGGGGCAGCTCCCACTGCTCTGGGCCTCGGCTCCTCCATCTGTGATGGATTCTGCCCTTTCCTCCAGAGCACAGGCACTATGAAATATGCAGAATATTGGGCACAGAAAAATCCAGAGTGTGCTGGACACAGAAACATCCAGAGGGCTCTGGACACAGAAACATCCAGAGTTATTGGACAAAGGAACTCCCAAAGTGAATTCTGAGCCCGAGCTCACTTGGTCCATCAGGGTGCCCGGAGAAGCTGTGGCTGCCCAGTCCCTGGAAGTGCCCAAGGCTGGGCTGGACTGGGTTTGGAGCCATCTGGGATAGTGGGAGATGCTCCTGGAGCAATGGGATTTGCCCCTTTCCAGGCTGATTGGCCWCCCAGACAGCACAGGGCTGATTTCTGTCACCAACCAACTCCCTGAAAAGCAGATTTCTGCAAATACCCTCAGGAATGACACCCAAAGCCTCTCTTCTGACATCTGCCTTTGCCTCTGCTCTGCTCAAGACACAAGATAAAGGTTCATTTTRCCTTAAACACAAGATAAAGGTTTGTTTCCCACTCCTAAAGCAGCAGCCTGAGCACAGAGCTCCTCCCTGGGGCTCCAGCTCTTCCTGGAGGATTCCAACCCCAAATTTCCATCCCTGGCTGCAAACACATCTGAGAGTTTGATGGGAGAGGATGGGAATTGCTGCCACAGGCAGCTTTGTCTGGAAGTAAATACAACAGAGCCATTCCAGCAACAGGAGATTGGAGCTTTGCTTCAGCTTTTTTTTCTGGCAAACTCCTGGCAGCTCCTTCTCAAACCTGCACGGGTGGATTTTTTCTGCCACCAGCTGCTATCACAGCTCACCCTCTCTTGCACAACAGCCAAAGATATTGCTGAGAAAACTGATCTCCATCCTTGGAACAATGGGAGAATTCTTTGGGAAGTCAGAAGAAATCACCTTCCAGCRAGTTAGAATATACAAAAATAAGTTTGAAGCTCTCCTTGTTGCTCCCAGGGAGCCAATGTAGCTGAATGATGGGGAGTTCTCCAGTCCAGACCTGCAGAGCAAAGCACTCCCTGCCCACCACAATCAGGGGAAAAGCAGGACCAGAATCTGATTTGCACTGGGGGGACAGAAAAAAGCCCAGCACAGAGCAGACCAAGGGTGTTACTGTCAGTGACAAGGACAGAAATAGAAGTCAAGAGTCCCCCTGACTCAATCCCTGCTGGAAAAGCTGAATGGCASAAAACAACTCAAACCACAATTAAACTAACACCTAATTAAATTCCTAAAGCAACTAGATTTAACTGTGTCAAGAGGGGGAAAAAAAAAAATCAAACCCTTCTCAGGCTATCTGAGGCATTAAAGCCCAGCTGGATCCAGCTGCATCTAAATCAGGAAAYATGTCAGCAAGAGCAGTTGATGCTGCAGTTAGCTCAGTAATGAGATGCTGGCCTGGGAGAGACCGACAATGGTTTGGAGAACAAATTTGCAAGTCTAGACCAAAGCACAGAATGATTTAGTGGAGACATGAGGGGAGCTGCAGCCGCGGCTCCTGAGCTTCCCAGAATCAAAGCTTGCAGGAAATTCTGATAGGAATAAAAGGAATTTGTGTTCCCTGCGAGCCCCTGGAGCTGATCAGAGGGAGGATATTCCAGAGCACGGCCAGGCTGGCGCTGCACAGCCTCACCAGCAATAAACACCATAAATATTCCCTTTGTCCTAAGGTTTGTCACCTCCGGTGGCCACTCAGCGCTGCTGTCACCAGGCTTGGGGAGCTGGCAGGAAAAGGCCACCCCTGCAGCCCCTGTTACACTGAGGGGTGGCATTTCCTCAGATGGACACCCCAAAGTCATCTGGAATGCTGCAGGAAGGATTGGGGAAGGGCAGGGCTGGCTGGGCCTCGTGTGATGGAGACCAAAGTGATGATGCTGGGCCAGCAAACCCAGAGAAAGTGAACAGTGGGTGCAGGAAGGATGGAAAAKTGAAAACACTTCAAGAAAGATGAGCTTGAGCCCAAGGAGTAGCTCTGATCTCCCTTGTAATGACCACAGAAGGCAGAAGCAGCTCTTTGAGCAACATCTGAAAACATGAGGAAATCAGGGAAGACATTTAAGGTCCTTACAAAGGGGATTTGGGGTTTTTACACCCAATTCCAGTTCCAGTTCACCTCCCACGCTGACTCTTGCTGTGTGTCAGGATCTGACTGTCAAACACAACAATCCTTGAGCTGCTGCCAGGGCTGCAGGCACACAGGACAGCAGCAGGACCAGGSAGCCACCAGCACCCACTGTGACACTGCTATTTGCATTTTTCTAAGTCCTTTTGCACAGTCTGGCTTTTCTMAGTGACTACTGCTGCATTCCAGCATGCTTTAAGGAAAGAAAGTTGGGAAAAAAATCACTTCCCTGGTAATGATGCTCTGAGTCCCCTCCTGGGTTTTGTGCCTGCAGCACAACCCACACAGGAAATTCCCTGAGCTCTCAAGATTTTGGGCACTGTCTCATTCCTGCAGGCTGCCTTGAGGGCTCTTCCATTCCAGCTACTTCCCTTCAAGCATCTACAGCACTGGCCTTTGTAAATCCCTAATTACACACAGACTACAAATTCTCCTTCAAAGTGCCCCGCGTTGCAGGTGAATGATGGACAACAGCAGGGCCAGAATCCATCAGCTCCTCCCCAAAATCCCACACCGAATGGGAAGGTGGATGGAAGCACAAACACGAAGCAGGGTTGTTTTTACAGACCTGCATTATGACAAGGGAARGCTTTTTCCTTTCCCCTACAGACACCATCTGCACAGGATTCTCATTTCTGGAGAGCCACAGCCCAAGGGGATGCTCAAAAGGAGCTGGAGCCATAACTAACCMAAAATGCTGCAAGGAGAGGGAAGAGAAGGAAAAAAAGTGTGGAAACAATTTGCTTTTCTTTTTCAAGGAAAAGAAAAAAAAAACCAGAAAACAAAAAAAAGGCTCTAGAAGGTATTGGGCCTGTCTGTTTGACAGCCTTTGGGACAAATGTCAAACAGATCAATAACGAAGAGAAACAAAACAGAGAAGAGATGAGGCTTTGGATGTGGCAGGAATCTTCTGAGGGCTTGGAAGGGAAAGCAAACAGGGTCCAGAGTATCTGTGGAAAATCTGCCACAGGTTTCAGGGTATTTGTGAGAAAATCTGCCACAGGTTTCAGGGTATTTGTGAGAAAATCTGCCACAGGTTTCAGGGTATTTGTGAGGAACTCTGCCACAGGTTTCAGGGTATTTGTGAGGAAATCTGCCACAGGTTTCAGGGTATTTGTGAGGAACTCTGCCACAGGTTTCAGGGTATCTGAGTGAATCTGCCAGCAGGGCAGGGAGGAGCAGGAAGCCCTGATGGTCGCTGTGGGGATGGAAATCAGGAGGCACCAGGATTTGGGTTCTATGGGAGGCTCCAACCCCAGCAGCTCAGGCTGGAGAGCCCCAGTTCAGCCGAGGGAACGTTCCCAAAGCATTCTCAGGGATCAAAGGGGAGGAGTGGCCCCACCATCACCACAGG